>NW_015539947.1:182583-213363 GCF_001515605.1 Sinocyclocheilus anshuiensis
GTGGATCAGGCATGCAAGAGGATTTTACCCTCGCTGCCTGGCTAGGGCCAATATAGCCTGTGATGTGGACGAGATTCTCTGGCCTGACCCAGAACAAAGATGTGATGCTGGGGCAGAATATTTTTTGTTGTTGTTTGGTGTATTGTACTGTACAGTACATTAAGGAATAAAAAAATGTGCAAATGTATACATGTGTTCATTATGTGAAAAGTTCCTTGAGGGGGAGAACCACAAGCAACATAACTTATTACTGGTTTTTGTAGTATTGTTTTGAATTGATCTCGCCAGTGTGTAAGACTGTTGTAGTGTGTGTGTTTTTGAGGGCTTGTGTGTGATGTCTGAGGCCAAAGTTTGGTTTTTCAGCAAGAGTGAATGGTTTTGAGTGTAGAGCTTCATTTTGACCTGAAAATAGGATGTTTGGGGAATTGGGTGAGATGTTATGGATTTGTGTTTACTGTTTTGAGAATATGAGGCATAGTTTCAAGAAATGTTTAAGCAATCGAGAAAAACTGTAACTGACTTTACTGCAACATTATTAACTACTAAGTGAACATTATTATGAACTAAGTTCAGCTCCTCTCATCATCATGCCCTCTTGTGTCTCACTGTTTGTCTTGACACTTCTGGGATGGGAACACTGCTCAGTTCCAGTCTTCTCGGGTGCAGTTTGGAGAGTATGTTCACAGCTTCATGCAGGTCGACTCATGTCGTCGTGTGTGTGTGTGTGTGTGTGTGTGTGTGGATGAGGGTGATGCTGCTACGCATGAATGTGTTCAGTCTCCGGAGAGTGCAGGCTGAACGTTCACAGAGCACACGCAGATGGCACTGTCAGGCTTCAGACTGCACACCCCATACAGAAATGTAATATATGTGCATATATGAAATATCAACATATGTAATATATGGTCATATAAAGTGAAAACATATATGACACCTATTAGAAATTGGAACGATTACATATATTGACATATACATTTATTCCATATATTATATATGTTCATGTATGTATAATAAATATTTTGATATATATGTCTCATATATTAAATGTGCTAATATGCTCATGTAGATCAAAAACATAAATGCACATATATGCACAACTATATATGGAAGCTATTAGAAATAGGAACAATTCCATATATTGACTTAATATACTTAATATATTATATATGTTCATGTATGTATAATACATTTTGACATTTGTCTCATAATTATAAAAACAACTTAAATGTATTTCTATGTGTAATATAAAATTACACATCACTGATATATGTCAGAGTCTTAGTATGGATTTCACAAACAAAAAAGAAATGTAAAATATGTTTTTGATAATACTATGTGATATATAAGAATTTGTGAAAAATATGGTGTGCAGATATATTTTTAATGTTACTTATTGTCAGGTGAGGCAAAGGATGAAGAAGGACTCAAGGATGCAGAGCTTAATCAGCTTTTTATTAGACTTCAAAAACTAAACAAACAAATGAAATCAACCAGCCCCAAAACACAGTCCCAGCAGAGGCAGGACTGCAGCTCACTGACTGCATGTGCACACATAACATGACATACAGGCACACCAGCCACACGCTACACAGAATTTAGACAACACGAAAGCATGCGGCTGCTGGTGATTGTAGCAGTCACCTTCAAATAAAGAAACGGGCTCCTGCACTGTTTGTAACCGTGCTTAACACAATACACCTTATTCAGCTCCACAACAAACTAACAACACAATATCAGTATCTGCAAGGAATTCACAGAAAAGAAAAGAAACAATTGGCTATAACAAAATTACAAAAATGAAGACTAACATCAATGATAAACAACTTAAAGTTAATTATGCAAACACATATAGGCCAAGCATAAAAACTAAATATGCCATATAAATGTGTAAATATGCGTAACTGACCTTGCGCTCCTTTTCAGCCAGGTGCTAAAACAGCAAAAGACAAAAATTATGCAAAAATAGAACAACAAACAGCAACTAAACATCCAAAATTTTCTTTGAAACTGCCTTTAACAATCTATTTTGTGACCGCATGGTCTCAATGCATTTCCGGCGAGCTGCTCTTCTTCTTCTTCTCATTCTTTTGGATTTTCTGGCAGTTGGCAAGCCAGCTTTGGTGCATTTCCACCACCTACTGGAAAGAAAAGAAAGGGGGGAAAAACTAAATTCTTCTAATTAATATTGTTTTCTTAAGATATTCTAGTTGTTACTGTTGGATTATTATTCAGTAGGTTCTTTAAAGTTAACTTATTTCCCCCCACAGCCTTAACCTCTTCTAAGAGCTGAGCCCTTTCTCCACAATAACCAGCACGTTTGAGATTTGAGAACAACATGTTTCTGGTAATCCACATTACCTGCACAATCCTGTATCATGTTAACCGATTTTTGCTTTTTTAAATGTGTGCCCAATACGAAGTTGTGAACTTATCGTGTCATCCCAGGCTTTTTTGCCAACGCATCTGCTATTTCATTTCACACAATGCCACGTGAGCAGGATTCCACAGAAAGAAGACTTTTATTCCTAGATAGAGTTCTATACATGGTCTGAGGAGAGTCTATACGAATTTCCTAGCTTGAGTCAGATTTGCCATTTTTAAGGCTAATAAGGCTTGATAAAATGTCAGAGCAAATAATAACTTAAGGCAAATGAACCTCTTCCACTCATTGAAGGGCCTGATGAATAGCAACCAATTATGAGGAGTATACAGATAAGAAATGACATGTTCTTTTACATATGTTCAAATCCAGCAGTGGAATAACAGAGTCATTCGGGATCTTTGGAACCATCAGTATATATTTCCCAGCAAGTGCAGATCAACCAATGGCATTGGAAATAACCATCAAGGAATAGCTGATATTTCCACTGCTGGACAAATTTTATTCATTTTTGTGAATAAAAGTCTTTATTGGCATAACTTAAAGAGCCCAAAATAACACTTCAAGATAAAATAAACACTTATAACATTCAAATATAGAATTACAGTACTTGAATAGTAGGTCATTCCATGTCAGATCAACCAAATTTTGATTGTTTTTGTTAATATATAAAAAAAAAAATAGTAATGAAATCCAAATGATTAAATGTCATCGATGTATTTACTGAGTAATCCAATGTTTTGTAGAGGGTAAAATGACCATTTTCATTGATTTGGAGTCAAATTACGGGGGTAAAAATGACTTTAGAAAGACAGCATCATCATTATTTTATTTTTGCAAAGAGATCAGTAGGTCTATTACTAAAAACTGTTGACTTTACCTGTCTTTGTTGCATTATATGCCAACTGTAACGGTTCA
The DNA here is from genome assembly GCF_001515605.1 of Sinocyclocheilus anshuiensis. Classification (NCBI taxonomy): domain Eukaryota; kingdom Metazoa; phylum Chordata; class Actinopteri; order Cypriniformes; family Cyprinidae; genus Sinocyclocheilus; species Sinocyclocheilus anshuiensis. Next base: position 185,882 of record NW_015539947.1, read on the forward strand.
AAAATGGGAACACGATCTTCTTGTGTTTTTTGCTTCACGTTTGCATGTCTGTAACTCAAGAAGTATTAAAGATCTCTTCATATCCTTTTAGATTTTGGTTCTTAAACTTTTATTTTGGTATCTTCATTTTAAAGGCCCTATGTGGTTCAGTCCCAGAGATATGGGGATCTCAGTGTGGCTCCGTATTCAAATTGTTGAATTTTACCCATATTCAATGGTCAAAAACCAAATGTGGGTCACCTTGCATACAGCTGATACTTATGGCATTTAAAAGGGGAATGTCTGAAGAATAAATAATATTGAAACTAGAAATTAATCTTGTTTCCATTGCATGCAACATACCTCTCTGAGTGCCAAACATCCACTGAAATGGTCAAGTTGAGGTACATTACCTTGCTCTCAAAAGTGCATTTATTTGTGTTCATTTTTCACAGCCTCTGGAGCAGTGTTAATTTCGTTGATGAATAATTTTCATCATAATGTTCGTCAACGACATTTTTTTCACAGACGACAATGAGACAATAACGAACTAAAACTCTTTTTGAATGACAAAAACTATGACGAAAATATATTGACATTTTAAAAACGAGACAAAAATGTTAGGGAGGGACGATTTGGGAAAAGATTCATTCAGAACGAATCTGCTGCGTGGTTCGGAGGTTAGATGCGTATATATGAACATAAGCTAACATACACTTGCTGCACGTCTCATAACACGTTCAAAAATGTCAATATGTGGGAGTAAGAGAAGAGCAGACATATGGATAAATCTGACGACTCAAGAGAGAACTCAGTTCGGTCCGGTTTTCAGATCGCAGACACTGAAGCACACACACAGAAAGCGCCTCTCACAGCGCGCGAGTACTCTTTCGCGTCGCATTAACGGAGAATTACACACAAAATGATGTTTTGAGGAGTATTGACGTAAACACAGTTGATTACGTCTTAAGTGAAGGTAAACAGCAGGGAGAACGTGTCTCAGTACATTGCATCCATTGCAGCTGTGCATTCGGTTTTAAAGGGACAGCAGCCTAATTTAGTTGCTATTGTCCGAGTCATTCATGTTAATCAAGCAACAACAGAAAGAAAGACGGAAAAAAAACTCTTGACTGAAAAACTTTAGTAGCCCTAAAGATTAATCTACATTTATTTATAGAAATAAATATGTCTGCTTGAAAGAATGAAGAATATGGTAAACAAGTTGCTATAAAGAATGCATAATTAGTCTATATAACCATTGGTATTTCATTAAAAAGAAGACCATGTTCTTGTTCTTTATGAGAAGTGGTTTTATTTAATTTGAACATTTTCACCGCAGTTAAATCAGTGTCTATCATGATAAAACCTTAATATCAAACCTATATAAGGAGTTTGGAAATTTTAGAGAAATGCTTAAGAAATACACTGTAACTAAACCCATTAGATTTTAGCCGACTAAATTTACTGCAGATTTAGTCGACCAAAATCTTTATAATATTTAGTCCATAATTAGTCTATATAACCATTGGTATTTCATTAAAAAGAAGACCATGTTCTTGTTCTTTATGAGAAGTGGTTTTATTTAATTTGAACATTTTCACCGCAGTTAAATCAGTGTCTATCATGATAAAACCTTAATATCAAACCTATATAAGGAGTTTGGAAATTTTAGAGAAATGCTTAATAAATACACTGTAACTAAACCCATTAGATTTTAGCCGACTAAATTTACTGCAGATTTAGTGGACTAAAATCTTATGATATTTAGTCGACTAAAACTAAAAACAATTCATATGACTAAAATATGACTAAAACTAAATGGCATTTTAGTCAAAAGACTATGACTAAAACTAAATCAAAATTTGCTGTCAAAATGAACACTGCTCTGGAGCTACCAACAGTTCAGATATGCAGTATCGTAAATACATGTTGCATTGGCATCCCCATATCAACATCTATTTTTGGCATGTTGTGTGGAATTTTTTTGATAGAGGGAAACAAGATACATTTCTAGTTTCCGTATTATTTGTTCTTCATTCTTCTTTAAACCCAATAAGTATCAGTTGTTTGAAAAGATACCTACATTTGGTTTTTGACCCCTGAACATAGGTCAAATTTAACAATTTGGATACATTGGGATCCCCATATCTATGGGACTGAACCATAGGGTCTTAAAAATTAAGATTACAAAAGAACATTTTATTAAGATTGAGAATGTAGATAGATATAGAGATGTCTTCAATACTTTTAGAGTTACAGGCAGGCAAACTTAAAAAAAAAGAATATTTGTGGCACTCAGGTATTCAACTGTGTTGATAGAAAAAACTAGATACATTTGAAGATTTACCCTTTTTTCCCTTCAGATATTCCTCTTTTGAAAAGAGAAAAAAATGATTACTTGAATGCAAAGTGAGCCTATTTGGTCTTTGACAATGAAAACGTATACAATTTACAGTTTTACTCACTGAGTTCCCCTTATCACTGGGATTGAACCACATAGGGCCTTAAAATTGAAGACACACAAAGAAAGAAAAGTTAGTTAGGAACCAGAATCTAAAAGGGAATCAAGATATCTAATATTTATTGAGCTACAGGCATGCACTTGGGACAAAAAAAGTCTTTATTCGCTATGACAGCTTCAAGATGCTTCCTGTATGAACAAATGTTCTGGGGGGCCCTCTTGTGAATCATGATCTTCAGTTTCTTCCACAAATATGGTCTTAATATGGTTTAAGTCTGGTGATTGCCTGGGTCATTCCAAAAATGTATTGTCTTCCTCTGGAACCAATTCAGAGTCTCCTTTGCATTATTTATGCATTATTTTGTATGTAGTTTTGTATGGTTGTCCTGCTAGTCTTATCCTCATCATCCTGGTGAATGGCAACAGATTCATCTGAAGAATTTCCCAGTACATGGCTCCATTCATCTTCTTCTCAATAAAATGGATTTTGCCAGTACCATGTGAAGAGAAACAACCCCATACCATGATGTTCTACCTCCAAACTTTACTGTTAGTATGGTATTCTTAGGGTCATATGCAGAGCCATTTCTGCTCCAGACATAGCTTGTGGTATTATTGCCAAAATGTTCCATTTTTGTCTTGTCTGAGCAGACTCCCAATAACGCTACACATAGTCGAAGTTACCGAATACTTTAGATTCAGTATGCATGAGTACAGAACAAATACAGCATTGGTTTAACCAATGCACAAGTGGAACTTCATTGGAAATTTCCGGTTTTATATAACCTATTGTATAAACTTTTGATAAGAAACATAGTCTCACCTTTCTAATTCTGTCCATTTTTTTCCCAGGAAATTCAAACAATAAATGCTGTTTTGACTCTTTGACGTGGCACGACAGATCGCTGTATAAACGCCTCAGTTCTAACGGCAGTGTGGAGCACGATCATCCCTTCCTCTTTACTACTATTTTAACGCAAAATAAACATGAATGAACATCTCAAGCCTCATGTAATCGCTCAATCAGTGTTTAAAAAGTGAAAAGACGTCAAAACAAAATGTCACGTAGCATTTTATTTACCTAGAGAGTCTAGAGAAGAGCATTTCGTGAAATATTAGATACTCTGTCAAGGCTCCGGTCTGATCTGGGTTTGTTTATGTTGTGTCCTGGTCTGTCTGGAGCACATGGCTGTCAGTTGGTAATTATGTTTGCCATGTGCTCTATTGTTCCCCCGCCCCTCTCGTTACCTTATCTCGTTAGGGGTAACACCTGTTTCTGATCATTAGTCGCCCTTAAATTCCCCTTTTGTTTTCTGTCCTGTGCCAGATTGAAATCTCTGCTCTGCTGAGTTAACCTGGCTCTTGTCGCTGTTGACTGTTATCCTGTTTTGCCTAGCCTAGCCTAGCCTAGCCTAGCCTAGTCTAGTCTAGTCTTGCCTAGTTTCCTTAGCTTTTATTTTACTTTTGATATTAGGGTTTTTCTTTTGATCTAGCCCAGTTCCTTCTAGTTCCTAGTTTTAGCTCCAGCCGTTTAGTTTGTGTTCGTTTTTCCCTTCTCCTCTGCCCTCTCCAGCCCCCCGTCTGCCCTGGCTGCTGGACTCCCTTCTGTCTGCCTCCTGCCTCCTTCCCCTTGCTGCCCAGCATTCCCTGCTCCCTCCTGGAGTGCCTCTCCCTCTCCCTCCCACCATCGCCATTCTCTGGCCCCTGGAATTATTTGGAGAGCTGGACTGTCTCGTTGCTCGTGGACTGTTACTCGTGGCCATTTGCTCTGGAAACCCCCTTTTCCTAGATACCTGCTGTTGAGCTGACTTTCTCTTCCCCGGACCTGGTTGGGATCTCTCCAGATTACCCTCTCGGACAGTGGCTTCGTTCCAGTTTCGTTTTGAATCTCAATAAAAGCCTTGTTATCCCTGCAAATGATTCCTCTTCGTTTACCACCCCTGACATACTCATTATCTTTTACTTTACCTGTTAGTGATGTCTTAATTGTTTAATGTATGTTTAAATAAATCTGTTATGAAGCAACTTATGTGTAAATGAATATATTTCAACAACAAATACAGATTGTATCATTTAGAAGTTAATTTAAAAACTGCATTATGTGCAAACAGCATTTTTTTTTTAAGTTGACTATTGCATATGTGGTATAAAAAATATCAATCCATATAAAATTCTATTTAAGGATAATAATTTTTTCATATGTGTTGTTTAAATAAACTTGCAAACATAAATTAGACATTGTTTACATATGTGGCATTAACATACATTACCATACAAAAATTAATATACATATTTTTAATATATGTACTTATACTAATGTTACTACGGGTATTTCATATATGATATAAACTTATATCAAATCCTATATGAGCATACTGAATATTTGCATATATGTGTTTTAAATAGACTTGCATATATAAATTAGACATACATTGTTCACATATATGGTCTTAACGTACAGGACCATATAAAAAGTCATCATATAAAACTTTTTTATATATGTATATATAATACTTTTAATATGGGTATTTCATATATTGTATAAACCTATATCTACATATATTGTGATGATGTATATGTGTGCTAATAATATATCGTCTTATATGAAAATATATATGTCATCACTACTCTGATATAGGGACATATATGCACATACAGTATATTACATTTCCGTATGGGCCAGCCGCCTGTGTTGTGGTTCCTGAGTAAATGGTATTTCTGGCCATCAGACATCTTACGCACACTCTCTAAGATTTCTTCATCTGATTTCATGGCCTGAATGAAAAATCCTAGATCATTAAACATCTCCTTCCCTAAGCTGTTGTGAATCATCTGTAAATATACAGTATAGGCATTGGTCAGTGATGTAGTGCATCCCACTGTCATCTGAAATATGCTTGTATATTATTTGCCATGGATAACCAACACTTCTCCTCAAAAAGTTCACCACTAATCACAAATGCACATGACAGACCTATTACGCTAACATCTAGTGTTTTTGTTCATGTTGTGAAATATGAAAAGCTTTGGAGAAATCACTCAATTGAAATTAACATTTGTAGGATCACTAACTTGTAATTTGTCCACAAACTAAGCTTGTTTTAAAGGGTAAAGCTGCTTTATTTATTTGGCCTATACAGCACGCGTGTGTGAATGGAGCGCTGACACAGAGGAACACACATCACACATTCACAGGGTAAAAACCTCACGAATTGGTCACTGTAGCTAGTTCCACTGGACGGATAATGGTCAGAATTTACTGTGTTCCTCCTTGACTCATGCTGGACCCCTCCACTGAGTTCTGTGAAAATCGCTCTTGTAGTTTTTGGCTAATCCTGACAGACACAGACACACATGACTGAAAACATTATTATTATTCATAACCCCCCCCGTCTATGGTCATGAATCCTAAAATGTGTTGACTCGGGAACAGCTGCAGTCCACTCAATCCAATCGAATGACTCATTCAGTGTGATTTGCAAACTGATTTAACAGGTTAGTTGAAAAGAATCAGGTCATTTATGAATCTGACACCGCTATCACGTCTCGGAGCGGGTGATGAATTCTCCAGTTTCTCCAAAATAACAAGGAATGACATGTTTTTAAGCATGTGGAGTATGAAGTACAATATTATGATTTTCTCAAAATAAAAATACTCCAACAAAGTGATGCAGGAGTGACCAGGCAATACATGGCCCAGATCGGCCTCCTGACAGCAGATGGACTCCGACAGTGTGGGCATCGGCGTACACCATCCACACTCACACCACGAATTGTTTCCGACCCGCTCTTCACTCCAAACCAGCGGGTTCTCTATTACTTCTTCCACCTGTAACGGTCGCAGTGCTCGTTCCCCTCACCGTATCGGCTCTAATGCATAAGCCATCGGATTTACTATGGGCTCCACAGCCCTTTCAAGCTCGTCTTCCTCCATTTTAAAAGACGTGTTTGTACAAAAAGTAAAGAAATGCTTAGGCCTATATTACCTCAGCGGCTAACGGAGCGAACCAACCCCGTGACGTCACACGCTGTGGTATTCCAAGATGGCAGCGCCCTTGCTCCTGCAAATCACTTTTTCTTTAAAATAGTTACATTAATCGTGTTTGTTTTATATTTTTTTATTAAAGTGTAAATCAGTTTACAAAACAATGTAAACTTGACTGACTGCTTATGCATCGTTCCTGTTCATTACACTTTTCTGTCAGTGCCTTCGCTTCGTCCTGAAGCGTGCCAGCTTGCCGTTCTAATTCCAGTGTTTTATGTCTGTAATCGTCACCTCTCCTCTCATCAAAGCGATCAGGCTGGAATTTTCTTTTCTGTTGGATGTCAAATCAGCTTGTTAACAACTTGCAGTATTTCTTTATCAGCAGGGATATCCTCCGGAGGCTCTTTCTCTTCTGCTGCTGGGTTTCTCTCAGGCTGTGTAGTTTGTCTGGTGTGATTGGTGGAGCACTGCATTTGCTCATACTGCTAGATTTGTCACTTACTAAAGTATAGCTATGATCCAGGTTGTCCATCAAACGGAAATAAATGTCTGTCTATCTTCTTTCGTAATTCCTGAGCTTATTGTAAAGTAAACAGATTCACTTTACTTGAATTAAAATGGATTATTAAGGGACCGCATGAAGAGCTGCTGCTCAGAACTCCCCCTGTGACCAAACACACAACAGCAATTCAATCTAAATCAGACAATGCCCTCACAAGACATGAAACTCTTTCTGTTTGCCTTTTTATCACTGATTTACAATGTTCTAGCACTGGTGAGCAGACTCGGTTGGAGGACAAGCTCTCTTCTGGCATAAGTGAAAGAGCACTTGGAATAGGGAAGGAGTTTCATGGGATCATTTTATGACATTTGAATCCATTTTGTACAAAGACTGAAGAAGGTTACAATTTATTTAATGGACAAGTGCAAGCATTTTTTATTTTATTTATTTATTTATTTGATGTCTTCTTTTGTGATCCGAAAAAGGAAGGTAATTTGGCTTTAGAACAGCATCAGGTTGACTAATTATTTACTGAATTTATCCAATAGACAAGTTCTGAAGGGGTATATAACCTATAAACTATGAGAGAGAGAGTGAGCGAGCAAAATAAGGGTTAGGCATAAAAGAGCACATATGCCCCACACCTGGAATTTGCTTAGGGCCCCCAAATCACTAAGGCCCAATCCCTTAGCCCTTCCCCTTTCCCCTACCCCTCCGTTTGGTGCGTTCACGTGAAGGGATAGGGGTGTCTACCCCTTCACGTGAAAGATTTCACAAAAAAGATTTTTCGGGACCACACTTCAAACGAAGGGGTATGAATTATCTCAGCGTAAACCGGCTTCAGCGGCAACATGGCTGCCCGCGTGAACAAAAAGACAAATAAATGTAAGCATTTTTGGCATGATTGTGAAGTGAAGATTTTAACGAAAAGTAATCATTTGTTTTATGTTACTTTCAATTGTGAGTTCATATTTACGGTCATGTTACTCAAAGAAATGTTTGCAAAAAATCGCTAAAGTTTGCTAACTAACGTGATATCATTATAGACTGCACAATAGTGCCACAACATATATTCATGTCTGATCAGGGCGATAACCACCGTAGACATTGAGGAGGGCTAGTCCCCCCGATAATTAGAAATCGCTAAACCCTTTTCTCAAATATTGCCAATTCGAGAGAGAGAGAGAGAGAGAGAGAGATCCGTTTCTCTTTTTAGAGTGAGTTTACTTCAAAAAACAGCGATTTTATCCTCTCGTTGCTGGAAAATAGAAGCGATTCAGTATTTAAACTGTTATTAATAAAAGTCGTGGGGCAGCGTTGACAAGTTTCTTTGCTCCTGGATGTGTGAGCTGCGCGATCTCCGATATATATGTGTGTGTGTGTGTGTGTGTCAGTAAGCAGCGCATTACTATAGAACGGTAATTAAAGGCTCTAATGCACTCCAGCACACCAGTATAGGTGTGTGTATTGTAGGAGTTAGATGACGTATGATGACGTGTGACGGCATAGTAGTGGTGTCCCAATTCTGAGGGGAATATTTTCACCCCTACCCCTTGACACTCTGTTTCAAGGGACAAGGGGAAGGGGTAGGCGGAGGGGTAGGGGTAGGGGTATAAAATAGAATTGGGATTGGGCCTAAGTCTGCCCCTGCAAGCAACCGTGAACTTTCCGTCAACACAACAGAAGTCCCGCCTCTTCATTCATCCGATTGGACAATGGAAAAAAACTGCGAATGATGTCAGGCGCTTTTCTGCTCAGAGTTGATTTTTTCCTACAAAAACACGAAAACAGCGTGCAAAACTACTCTTTTAGGTAGGGATGCACCAATTCCACTTTTTTTCAGAATGAGTCCGATACAGATACTTTCATTTTTGGTATTCGCCGATACTGATACCTGTATTCTCACAGCATTTGTAATTTTTTTTTTTTTAAATATTGGGTACAGAAACAAAATAATAATATTAATAATAATATGAATCATGTTAGTTGGCTTCATTTAGCAAACAGATATTTCCTTCAGTTATTTAAACACTTAATTATATCTGTTAAAATATATAATTGAGCTGCTCCATTGCAGCAGCTCAATACTGTAATCACAAAACGTTTTCCTAAAATAATGCAGGGAACCACTCATTATACATTATATGAGTACACGCGTACTATTTTGGTGATGTAATTTGCGTCATGCGCAGTGTACAAGGACCCTCGCGTATGAGTAAAAACCGAAGTATACTTCGGCCTTAAAGCAAGCTAAACATGGGCAGCGCGTGGTGCAGAATGAGAGAGACACTTCTAGCCTAGTGCATTTCACCCAGTCTGCTAGTTTCACTTCTGCTTTAAATAAAGTTGTGTATGCTTGACGTTTAAAATAAATGCTGTTTATAGTGAATGCCCCTATAATTTTTGTTTGTTTTATATTTGCGATTTAGTTTGAATCCAAATGTATGCGCTAATGGAGCGAACAACAATCAAGATCATGCAACAGAAGTGTGCGCTCTCTGACTCTCTCTCTCGCTCTCGCTCTCCTTACCATCAAATAACTTTAGTAAATTGTGCATTGTTTTACTTACTTGCTTTTGACATATCCGACCGAACTACAAACTTTCCAGTGATGTCTGTGAGATATTCGCTCGACAAGCTCGCGCATCTGTGCAGCCGCGTGCTCAATCCACTCAGCGCGCTCTGCTTATCAGCTCGCGCACATCAGCTATACAGGCGTTAATACTGAATGTTTAACATTATATTCATTACTTACATGTACTTCATAGACATCCTTAATCTCTAATATCTCCATTCTATTCTCTGTTGTTGGGGTTTCTTTTTCTGGACACAGCTCTATTCGCACGCTGTGTGGCAGGGCCAGCCCAAGCCTTTATGGGGCCCCTCGGTGCCGCCAATACGACTGACTATTGTCAATGCTTGATTATTCACACAATATAAATCTAACACACCCATTATCCGTTTTATCTGTTGTAGCTGTGTTGCTTACATCATACCAATGTTTTTACCTTTCTGCGATTTTTAACTGTAACAGTAGCAAGCCCACAAGAGTGGTCAGGTGTTAACTTGCACTTTAACATTCAGTCTTACAGTACTAAGTGGCATATAATGTGGTGTACTGAAAAGTAGCTAAATAAACCAGCAGACAATGTATTTACAGAAGAGAATGTTATTTTAACAACATAAATTATTAAACACAACAGCAAGCCATCTGTACATAAAAAAACAACAACTCTTAATCTATAACTAACTAATTGAGGCATAATGATATTGGAATATAATTGCAAAGACCCAAAAGGTAGGCAAAAGTAAATAATGTTAAGCTGTTATTAGTACCAGGTTTATGAAACGGAATTGTTTTATTACAAAAATAGGTTACACTTTACTTGAAGGGGTGTGCATAAGACTGACATGACACATGTCATGAATATTGACATAACTGAGCGAATGACACTTAATGACAGTTGTCATAAACATGCATAAAACCTCCTTCATATTCATGACGTGTCATGTCAGTCTTATACACACCCCTTCAAGTAAAGTGTTACCCAAAAATATATACCCAGGAAAGTTATTTTTACACAGAAGGCAAAAACTTTAATCTAAAAATTGGCTAAAATGTTATATTATATCAGGGTTGCCAACATTGACTCATCAGCTCAGGTGCCATTTCCACTCCCTAGTTTTTGTGACATCTTGCTTTTGGATCTATTATAAAATTATTATTATACCATTTGTTTGTACTTTTACTGTACTAAAGTATGAATAAATAAGTTCAGTATTAATAGTATAATAATTAATGCATTAGGTATTTTATCATTAACGGTAGAAGCTGATATATAATCAGCCAACACAGTTGCTGCTGAATTTATTCTGCATCACTTAATGCACAGCTCTATTTTGACATCGGCTTGTCAGATAATTAATTCCGTCCATTGCTACAATATTTATCACTGTCAATCATAGCAATGACTAGCGGATTCACTCGCGTAATTTTTTACACTCGTGTTATTTGTCATCCCTGAAACAGACTAACAAATCTTTTCTTCAAAATTTAAATGGATTATGTGAGAAACCTTTCTTCTTGTTATAATGGGAAGATCTTTGAGCGCGTAGAACTCTGTAAACTTGTGAAAACTATTAGTTCAGAGCGGATTCTGACTAACCTACAGCAAACACCTCTGATCTGATGTGCATGACGCGTCGCTATGGAAATGATAAGATGACACACATAGATTATTTAATTATTTAATATTGCGTTTTTGTATAATTACCATTGCCATTGACACAATATATCATCAAAAAACAAAAAAAACAGCCATTTCAAGTACTCTTGGGGGCCCCCTGGTGGCCATGGGGCCCTAAGCAGCCGCTTAGTTCGCTTATGCCTTGGGCCGGCTCTGCTGTGTGGTATCGGCTTTTAGTATCGGGGCATTTTTACGAGTACGAGTACAGGATACCAGCTCCTTAGTAGAGCATCCAAGACCTAAAATGAATGGGTCAGATAAGGGAAACATCAGAATGTGTAGTGTTGGTGTGCCTCCAGGAACACTGGCTCGTAGCTTGCCAATGGCTCAAATTTAAATACGGCATGCAGTTACATCAAACAATGGTATAAACATCATTCAATGTAAATTGTGTCGCAATTACAATTAAGGGAATAATCGACAATTATGATTTTTGTCATAATCGTGCAGCCCTACTTTAACGCAACAGATGTAACATGTAGCAAATAGCTTTTTCTTGCCTAAACAGTAGAACAACTAAATCCTTCCTAGCAAATCTATAACATGTATACATACATATATATATATATATACAGGAAATATTAATGTAAACAGAGAGCGGGTCTTCAGTAAACACTTACAATGCCGTCTCCACTGACTGATCACAAACGTGACTATAACCTTATAGGACTAAAGACTGGAAATATGACCATTTAAAAACTGATGGGGATGGAATGTGAACAAGAACAAGTCAGTTACATGATAGAGGCTATTTTAATCAGACGCTGAGAGGAGATGAGTGAGAAAACAATCTAACAAATGACAGTTCATTCTCTTTTTAAATGCTGCTGTTGTTAAAGCTAACAAAGATATAAAGTGACAATAATGAATTAAGATTCTATAAGAATCATAAGAAATCTGCATGTTAAAATACAGAAATGAAAAGTATGTCTCAAATGTCATCAAGGTGCTGCTGTCTCTGCATGTACAATAAGCTGACAGATGTTGGAAGAGAGAGAAAGGCAGAGCTGCAGAAAGCTGAAGTCGTGTCCGTCTGACGTCTGTGGACCGTTTCAAGCTCAGAGCTCCAGCAGCGTCCCATCATGCAGCTCTTCTCTGTGCTTTCTGCTGCTCATCTGTAGGTCAGATCTGTGACCGGAGTCCTCCTCTGTGGAGTAAACGCCCGAGTCTCCGCTGCCGTGCCGGCCGTGTGTGCTGGAGTCCTGATCCTCAGTGTTTGAGTGCTCATCTACCGCCACAGCGTCCAGCTCAGCACTGACCATGACCAGCAGCTCACACACAGACTCTGGAGACTCAGGAGCCAGCAGCTGCGGCTTCTCGGAGTCACTTAACCACAGCTGGAGAGACAGAGAGAGACAGAAGTCAGTCCTGTTTGTAGCTTCTTATTCAAGACCACGACCAAGACTCTCACCCAGCTATGATTGGTTACTCACTCCATCCTTGGTCCTACCCACTGGTAGCTGATTTGATAAATGATAATAATCGGGACTCTGTATCGGTGGATACTCAGTATTCAATGACTTGGATTTCATGGGGGCTCTAAAAACCTGATTAAAACATCCCGAACACATACATATAAGTAACTGTGAAGGGACTTGTAATAGGTCAAATAGTACAGTACTAATTACTATGCTCTGATGAGTTAATGTGTTTCTTATACCAGTTCAAATATAGTAATTTTCTTTATTTTCATTTTTAATTCAGTGATTTTAACTTTTAATTTAGTTATTTTAATGCTTTAAAGAACAATTTTAGATTGTAATGTTCTAGCGTTTTGCTATCTGTTCTGCAAACTATAAAAGGTACATAAATAATAGTATGTGAGAGAGTAGCAATATCATTGGGTTCATATTAGTCAGTGTTAGAGGAGCTTAGCTTAGTCTGACAGCTAGCCTGCTTTAGACCAGGTTAGTTTCTCAGCATAAGTTGCCACAGTGACTAAGGTTAGTATATGTTAAGTTTGCTTTATGGAACCAAATCATTTGACAATGAGTCAGACTAACTGAAATAAGCCTGGCTTATTTGGTTAACTTGTTTTATGAAACGGGCCTCGAGGCATTAAAAGTGATCATTTTCTCCATTGCATCGAATCGCATTGTGTTGAATCGAATCGTAATTGGATCGCACTGCACCGTAACAGGGGTGAATCGTATCGCATCGGTAGCTGCTTCATATGTATCATATCGTTGGCTATGCATCGAGATGCGTATCGTATTGGCCTAAGTCATGAGATGCACATCTCTAATATATATATGACTCACTCAAGATGTACTTGATTCATTACTGGATGAATCAGCGTTCTTGAACGAATCTCTTGTATGATTCAAAGACAAATACATTTTAAAAGCCCCTTTTCGCCACCTGGTGTAACAATGTAATCGATAAATCTTCACTTGAACATTTCATTTCAAGTGTCAAATTACTTTCAAAAGGTGATTTACTCTATTTTAATCGCTAGCGTACACATCAGAGTTTATATCTGAACTATGAACTTTTATCCCAGCACTTCTGTGATTTGAATGTTTGTAACAGAAATAATGACACTGTGTGGCTGAAAAGACTGAAGCGGTTTCATTCATGACAGACAGCTGCTCTCTTTAGGTCAACGGCAACACGAACGCAGATTTAAATGTTCAAAACACACTGATGGGATCGTACGCTGCACGGATGAACCAAGTGATCACAACATTGATCGCACATGTCAAAGCTTGAGGAATGAAACTAACGAATCATTGTAATTTAGGAATAGAATCACGGTGTTCGAATCGTGTTTGTGAACTTTAACGATCTATTAAATTAAAGTGCTTTGTCATGTTGGTGGTGACACCTCTCTTGCAACATGTTTAGCTATCACAGATATTATACTTAGCTTTTTTGGCTTCTGATTGCAAATGTAGCCAAACTTTGGAGCGCTTAGATTAGCGAGCAAGGTCCTGGCAGATCGTTAGCTCCGGTCCTCACAGATGAAGAAAAAAAGCACATAGGAATCGATAGGCGGAATCGAAAATTTTAATTTGACAACAAGTATCCGATTCCTGACTTTAAGTATCCAATTCTGGAATCGGAATCAATTTTCGATTCCCAACCCTAGTGTGGACACTAATATAGTTATCGTTATAGTCATTGTTCTTGAACAGCCCTTTAGTCAGGTGTGTGATCGCAGCAAATTTGTAATGTTACCCTTCATGGTTACATTTACATTTAGCCATTTAGCAGATGCTTTTATCCAAAGCGACTTACAAATGAGGACAACAGAAGCAATCAGAATCAACAAAAGAGCAACAATATGTAAGTGCTGTGACAAGTTTTTTAAATAATATAATAAATAAAAAGAAAACCAATAGAACAGAAAATGATTAGAAAGCTAGTGTTAGTTTATATGTATATATATATATATAAGAAAACAAGCAGCAAATGAATAGAGTGCAAGTCTAAAAGGGACAAGTGTTTTTTTTTTTTTTTAAAGAATATAATTAGAATAGAGAGTGCTAGAGTTAGAGAGTCACAGCTGCTGGGTTTGAGTTGGGCAGGTTATTCCACCAGGAGGGAACAGTTAATTAAAAAGTCTGTGAAAGTGATTTTGTGATTCTTTGGGATGAACAATCAAGCGACGTTCACTTGCAGAACGCAAGCTTCTAGAGGCACATAACTTGATAAACAGAGGTGTGACGTGCATTCTTTTTGGCTCATCAAAAATTAATCTTGCTGCTGCGTTCTGTATTAATTGTAATGGTTTGATAGAAGTGGCTGGAAGACCTGCCAAGAGAGCATTGCAATAGACCAGCCTGGACAGAACAAGAGCTTGAACAAGGAGTTGTGAAGCATGATCCGAAAGAAAGGAGATGCCCTTTGTCAATAGGGTTGACAGGAGGATCTGGTGGTAAACCGTGTCAAAATCTGCGGACAGATACAGCAAGATAAGTATTGAAAATTTGGAATCCGCTCTTGCCAGTCTTAGGGCTTCAACAACTGGGAGCAAGGCAGTCTCGGTCGAATGTCCACTTCTGAAGCCAGATTGGTTGCTGTCCAGGAGGTTGTTCTGTGTGAGAAAGGCAGAGACTTGGTTGAACACAACTCGTTCAAGTGTTTTTGCAATGAAAGGTAGAAGGGAAACCGATCTGTAGCTCTCTAAAAGAGATGGGTTAAGGGTGGGCTTCTTAAGTAGTGGGGTTATACGAACCTGTCTAAATGTTGAGGGAAAAACACCAGTGTGAACGGATATGTTAATGATATGTTAATAATGTTGTACCTGCACTGACTCACATCATTAACCTATCCCTTCACACTGGTGTGAAGGGATGTGTTAATGATGTGAGTCAGTGCAGGTACAACGGCAGGAGAAATGGCTTGAAGGAGATGAGATGGATTAGGATCAAGCGGACAAGTAGGGTAAACGTTCCTATTAAGCTCACTTCCATATTTGAGCTCAGATTATAAAAAGACAAAATAATGTGGAGCTGGACTTTTTGTTCATGACAGACACTTCTGGCGATCTGGACTATTAATCTGAAACCCACACAGTACAGAATCAGCTTTTCTCAAAGTGTCAAATGATCTGTTCCTGGCCGTCGTTTCAGGAAAGTGTGCAATTTTGGTTTTAATGATCTGACAGCCGCATTTGACACTATACTGTAGTACACAATATTCTTTTGGAGCAGGAGTGGGCAGGAATACGAGGAAATGCTCTTAATTGGTTTGCCTCATATATTTCTGGCAGAACTTTTTCTGTGGAATTAGGAAATTTTTTGCTGATGGAATCACTTGCATTTTTCCTGATAACAGTGAAAATAACTAAAAAATGCACTGTTATTTTTGATCGTACATATAAGATTAATACATAATTTGAATCTGTGAAGGGTCTACTTTTATTTGTGTATGCTCACAATATCAACAAAACATTGTGCTTTTGTAAAATAAAGAAAACAAACAGGGTGCTCTTTCTGCCGTCTCAGTCTCTGCAAAAATCTTTCTGAAACGCGTCAATAAAATGAACCAAAACTCAGCGAATACTTCACACACAGACATGAGAAATGTATCTATAGAAAGCTCGAAGTGTCTACTTTTAAATTAAGTCTTATCGGAAAAAAATATTCTCTGATAAAGTAATCCGTATGAAACCAACGCGAGGACCAGTTTTTCCCGTCTGAGCTCATTTTCTGTAATGTGATCACGCCCACACGCAGTGCGCGCTGTTCATACAGTAATCATTAACGTGAGACACGCAAGCCTCAGATGAGACCCACATCACTTCAGTAATCAATGCCTGAAGATTCATCAAGTTCATCTGGATACTTTTCAGTTCTGGAAGACGCGCTGAGAGGAATAAGCCAGAATTTACCTCAGAAGAAGAACGCGATGCGACGCGTGGCTTGAGCAGCGGAGGAGATCATTTCTGACGAGCAAGTCATGTTTCTTATTTGCATTAGTTAACGTGTTATTGTGATATAAAATTGAACACATTTACTAGTTGGGTTTTTCCCAAACTATAATTCCAGACTAAAATGCTTGAAATCGAGTGAAACATTTTGAATCTGAACTTTCATTGCATCTAAATGTCTCACAATGCCAGGATGTTTTTTTTAATGTTCTATAAAATATAAAACAATACGATATAAAAGTAATTGAGTGTTTACACTGTAACATGATGAATGTTAGAGTCTAAGAACATTTAGATCAATGTTTATTATCAATACTCTGTTCATGCATATAGATGTTTATAACATATAAAATGTTTTTTTTTTTTTTACGATAGTACATACAAAGCATGTGTGTGTATATTAATACAAATTCATATAATGTGTCTTTGCCCTTCACTGTGTATATTTTGATTATACTGTGTTGTAAATAAAATACTAATAATGAAAACCCCCATTATTTTAGTCTCCTCACATTCTTTCTTACCTGCCTCACAGTCACACTGATGGGCCATTAGGGGAGGGCCCTTTGTCTCTCAGGTGTGAATCACTAAATATTCATGGTCCCTCGCATATGGCCTTTCTGACACAGAATATGTCTTACAAAAGTTAAATCAATATATTGTTTTCTGTGAATGAGTCAGCAGGATGATTTTCACATCATTTTATAGCAAAAACTCCATTCTACCACATCCAGTTCTTAAAAGTCTTGTGGACAAATGTTCTGTACGTTTATAAAATATTGAAAATATTGAATATTGAAATATTGAAAATATTACTTTTTCACTAACCACATATAAACGTTGTTTTCTCAAAAACACAAACTTGTACATACCTGCTGATTACATATTATTGTAGCCCAGTTTGTGTTGAATACACCCTAACTGATCAGACTTTAGACATTAATATGTTTTTAAGATACTGAAAAAAGCACAACTGTCAGGGCATGTCAAAACTTCTCCAGGGCCCCAAAACCCCTCAGACCCCAGAGGGTTAATCCTGGTCCTGGGGTCCTCATCTTTTTACACTTGCATTTCACTGTACTTAATTCTGTATTTATTTTATACTTTATTTTAGAATCCTAGATTGTATGAATGTGTTTTAAGTCCTGGTATGTAAAGCCCTTTGGCCAACATGTGTTGTTTTTCAATGTGCTATATGAATAATTGTGATTGATTGATAAAAATGCACTTTTACAGTGAATTGCATTTAACAGTGAGCGCAAACATTTGATAAAGGCTAGAAGGGTCAGGAGCACCCAGTTAAAGCAAAAAAAAAAAAAAAAAAAGAATATTGGCATGTAGATGTCTTCAGGCCAGGACTGTTAACAAACGTGAAGTTTGGGGCAGATCCGACATTGCATGTTTGAGTTAGTGTAAAACAAGCCATTTCCTGTTGCCAGCAGGTGGCACTATGATTATAACTGAATATTGGCCTTTAGATGTTTTCAGGCCAGGACTCTTACCAAACATGTGAAGTATGGGGCAGATCGGATATTGTATGGAGTTACAACAACTTCTTTTTCCATGGAGAAACATCAAAATTTGTCAGGCCGCCACGGACACCATCTCCGTAACGGCGCAGCGAATCCGCACCACATTCGGGGGATCCCTTCAGCTCGAGGAACTCTCTCGAATGCAAATCGAGTGTACGTTTAGAGGCCTGCTTTCGAATGAGACCACCCCCGCGTGGATAGCCCCCGGGGTCCGGGAGTTACGGGCGGTTAAATTCGCAGCTGGGCGCCGACCGATCTGGCGATCCCAGGGGGCTAACGATGCGCAGAGGGTGTCATTCGAGAGGGCTGCTCGAGCTGAAGGGATCCCCGAATTTGGTGCGGATTCGCTACAAGACAGTATCGCATATCCGTGACTGAATGTTCCGAAGTGAAATAAACTTCAACAGAATAAAGTTGAATGGAATTGAATTGAATTAAAGTTGAATAAACTTCAACTTTACTGTTCAGTGCACTGATGTCAGACTCATTTTGGATAATAAAGTTTATTGTTAAATTGTTAAATGCCCCGCCTCCATTATATATCTTTGTCATGTCATTATAAGTGTTTGATCACCACATTTGAGTTATCATTGCGATCAGTGTTTATGTATATATATTCTGTTTATGTATATACTGTATTCTATATATAGTACCAGTCAAATGTTTGGACACACGAATGGGAAAATGTCCAAACTTTTGACTGGTACTGTACTATAATATACACAAAGAATATCGGCCGATATATCGATATCGGCCTTTTTTAACTCCCTAATATCGGTATCGGTCTCAAAAAACCCATATCGGTCGGGCTCTAGTTAAAACAACTTCCTCTTCCATGGCAAAACATCGATGTTTGAGTTAGTGTAAAACATGACATATCCTGTTGCCAGCAGGTGGCACAATGATTATAACTGAATATTGGCCTTTAGATGTGTTTAATTTAACATCGCAAAGGCCTTTAGATTACACTGACCAAATATGATGTTGATGTCATTAAAAAACTTCCTGTTGCCAGCAGGTGGCACTATGACTACAACTGAATATGGGCATCGAACATTGTGCCGGAGTTATAATTACTTCCTGTTTCATGGCAAAACATCGAAATTCGTCAGGCCGCCACGGACACACCCTACAACGAAAACTCAAGATCTTCGCAATTTAACATCATAATAAGGCCATCATAAAGGGCTTTAGATTAGACTGACCAAATTTGGTGTTGATCTGATAAAATCTCTGGGAGGAGTTCGTTAAAATACAACCCCTGAAAATGGCGTTTTCTTCTTTTCTTCTCATTTATTCTTGAAGAGAGCTGATAAATGTTTTTTGACAAACAGTTCATCTACACATAACTACTAAAACGTAGAAACTGATCTGAGATGCATAAAATGTATTTGAAACCTTATGATATCATATAATTTTAAAGCAAGTAATAGATGTACCTCCTGAATGTGATCCGGGAGTTGAATGGCTGGGCAGAAGGTGTTCTTGAGGAGCGTGAACATCTTGTAACAGCAGAAGGACAGCAGCACCACCAGCAGGAAGCTCAGCAGCAGAGAAATCAGGAAGTACAGGAATATCTGCCAGTACGGCATCTGACCTGAAATCACACACAGCGTTCAGTCGTAATTTCACACACACATTCATCTGGGTCAAACACGGACAGAAGACTCACTTGTCACCATAAGCACTGACTCCACCTTACATAACATGATCCATACATGTAGGATATAAATGCTCATACATGTGGATGAAAAACCATGTAAATTATTCGAAAAAACTCACAGGTTATATATTTCTTAAATTTATAATTTTCCCAAAACGGTAGCCTTTACTAGGTACAGTGGCAGATGTCTGAGGTTGAGTTGTGTCACTGGAGCTCTGTTTTTTCTATCTCTGGCTGCATGTTACACATATTCTTCATTCTGTTATCAGACATAAAACACTGACTGACAACCATAAGTGTCTTCACTGAAAAATATGTGTGTATTAGCAGCCTGTGTGTGTGTGAGTGTGAGAGAGAGTGAGTGTGTGTGTGTGAGCATGTGTGTGCGAGTGAGTGCGTGTGTGAGTGTGAGAGCGTGTGTGTGCGAGTGAGTGTGTGCGTGTGTGTGTGAGTGAGTGAGTGTGTGAGTGTGTGCGTGACTGAGACGGAGCTGCTGACCTTCAGTGCGTGTGCAGTGTGTGTCGCTGAAGACACTGATCTTGTTATAGAAGTCGTAGCGGCTCTGGACTCTCACACAGTACCACGTCTGTCTGTCCAGATCCGTCAGCATCACCACATTGTTCTCCGTCTGCAGGACTTTAGCCTTCTGCAGGGACAGTCAGAGCAGGAAATGATGTCACTCAGCAGTGCCATCTATACAGTATCACTGCATTTAAAACACACTAGTGACGGCTGTAAAATAAGAATGTCTGTTAACACGAGTAAATTCTGAATTAACAACGAACTACACTCATTACACATGACCTGATGTGAACATATTTTGTATTGTGGCACTTATGATATAATGAAGCTTCTCTCCAGTCAAACATTGATACTGCTCATCAAATGATGCTACGCTACAATCAACCATCACACAGCACTGCGGGAACAGAAACTGCTGTAGGACATAACCTCAGACTAGTGTGAGAATCACCTCTCATCTACTTCATCAACTTAACACACACTTACTGAAAACAGCAAATATCTAAATCATCATCACTACTATTATGATGAACAAAAATACAAACTAGAATTTCTTAAGTAACTAAATGAAACATTAAAATGTAGAAATTATTTCTTCTCCCTTTTACATATTTCAAAAGTCCCAGAATTTTATTTAGAGCTTTAAAAAAAAGAAGAGTTCCTACATGTTGCCAGACTATTGGAGCCCAGTGTTTAACTATAAGCACTTTGAGAGGGAAGAATGTGGTTTGAGATCAGAAACTTTCTACATCTTTCAGTCTCAGAAATGCTGCTGTTTCACAGCTTCTACTAGTCCTCAGCAGATGCCTCGTTCAGACGGTATTCATGCAGCCGCTGCTGAACCGAGCGAGAGCACAGATACCTTAGGCTCCTCAGAGCGCCTCCAGTACTGGATGAGGTATCTCAGATTGTTGTCCAGCAGTGTTTTCATGGACTGGTTAGAGCTGGTCACAGGGTCAGTGATGATGATCTCTAGATGTCCTTTAACAGACCTCAGCCTCACGCTGGACGGAGGACCTAAAGCAGCTGAGAGCAGAGGAAAAGAGCCGGGGTCAGCAGCAGAATCAAAGCCGGCGCCAGGAACAGACAGACAGACAGCTGGATCACCGTGTTTATCAGGACAGAATCTGATCTGGACCCAGCCGGAGGACCGCTGAGACGTGTTGGCCCGCACACGCAGCAGATATAAGGCCAGGTAATGCAGTTCAGCTGCAGTGAAATCACAGCGATGCTCCAGAACATCGACACACATCGACGTCCAGTACTTCTCATGACTGGCCTTCCGGGAGAGACGCTCCCTGTTGGAGGAACAGATCTGTCAGTCAAGCAGTGCTTCCCCAGCCTGCTCCTGAAGCCCAAACACACCTGATTCAGCTCATCAGCAGAGCCTCTTGCTTTAGTTGTATGGGTCAAAATTATCCATTTTTCTTTTATGCCAAAAATCATTAGGATATTAAGTAAAGATCATGTTCCATGAAGATATTTAGTAAATTTCCTACCGTAAATATATCAAAACTTAATTTTTGATTAGTAATATGCATTGCTAAGAACTTCATTTGAACAACTTTAAAGATGATTTTCTCAATATTTAGATTTTTTTGCACCCTCAGATTCCAGATTTTCAAATAGTTGTATCTCAGCCAAATATTGTCCTATCCTAACAAACCATACATCAATGGAAAGATGATTTAATCAGCTTTCAGATGATGTCTAAATCTCAATTTCAAAAAAATTGACCCTTATGACTGGTTTTGTGCTCCAGGGTCACAGTTGAGCTGATTCAGTCACATGGGTCACGTGCATACGAAGGCTCTTACGCTAGATACTGCACAGTGAAGGTGACCGTCTGGTTGACGGCGCTCTCATGAGGCCAGTCCCACCGCAGCACGTAACGAGTGTTGAGTGAGTCCACGCTGACGTTATCAGGACACCTCAGATCTGCAAACCCTGCCAGACACACACATGTATTTACACCTCCATACGAGCACACAAACACTCACTTCTCCAGTCTGATATCTGCACTCAATACAATGTTCAACCTGAATGCAAGCATTTTCACATCTGATAGCATTCGGATCAAAGCACATCTGCACGCAACTGGCGCAATTGACCTATTGGTAAGCCCCTCCCCTCGAACGCAGAATAGCCGATGGCAGTCGAGTATCAGTTGCACAGGGAGCGGAACTCGGACATCTGTAGGTTTCAGCGCCATAGAGAAACACTGGAAGTTCCGAAGCTTGCATCAGTTTAATGGTGTTTATGCTTCAAAAATGGAAAAACGATGTGCCTGGAGTACTTGTAACAGTGATTCCAGGTATCCTGAGAGGATAGGCAATGGAATTTATTTTATTCTATTTCCTAAACCCAAACAAAACGGAGCAAAATGTCCCAAGGCATTCACCCCCAATCCCAATGAAGACACAAACGTTCATTTTCTGGTTGTCATACTCTCATTAAGTTACAATTTTCATCTGCTCAAGCAGAACATTAATGTCATCTTGTGCTTTAGTAAGGTATCTCTGGCTAAAACTAGCTAACGTTAAAGTTAGTGAGTCCACACAAACCTAAATAGAGAACTGTTCTCGCGTCTTGTACAGTGAAGGGCAAAAACACATAAACGAAGGTCTACATATCACTGTCTCTTCATATTAAACTGGTTAAATGTAAAGTAATTTAATCGTACCCTGCGATACATGAACAGTGTTGATCCGGGATGTTGTTATCTGCGATCGTGACGAACGTAACATGAGGCTTCTCCCGCTTGCATTGTGATCTGTAAACCCTCGCTTCCAAATTAATACCCACAATATTTGATTTAAAATCTTTTATATATCCCTCCACGGCATATTTAAGTCCAACTTGAATGGTGGTCCTTCTGTGTCCAAAATTTATCCAAAAGATATAGGGACAAGCTTTTCACACTGACCGCTCTCATTGTGAGACAGTGAGCAACTCCGCTTGCTTGTCCGAGTGAGCAACAGTAACTAAGGGGGGGCGGGGCTTACCGATAGATCAATTCTACACTGCAGAAAATTAATCATGGCTCAGGTACATGTGCAGCGTAAGTGTCGCTCACAGAGTGTTTGCAGGGTTGAGCACTATATCCAACCACAGGCGTGTCTGTTGAGCCATCAGTGCAATCGGCCAATCAGAATCATCGAATTTCGATGGCATTCTCATTCATCTTACCTGTAAGCACAGCGCTGCTTTGATTACTGCTGTTACCGGGGAAACCACTATATTCTGCCGCTCCAACAGCGCCACCTGCTGGCAGAGAATCAATGTGCATTTTCAATAAGCCCGTCTGCTGTTCTTGTTCAGACCAGTGCAGTTGTAAATGTAAAAGAAGTTAATGTGCCTTCTAAAAGTCTAAACAATTAAGACAGTAAGATATATGCTTATGCTTTAATTTAATGTAACAATTTATACATTTCACTCATCTCTTTTCTTAAAAATGGTTTAAAGGCTGAAATGTGATGTTTATCATTTTATAAGACTTTTTGTTTTTGTGAAAACCTGTATCTGAACTGTAAATCATGCTTTTTACAGTCATTTTATGGTTTAAAGGGATAGTTCACCTTCAGTTGCTGGTCTCCATTGACTTCCAAAGTATGGAAAAACAAACAAAAGAAAAACACTTTGCAAGTCAATGGGGACTGATACCATAGACCGTGACCTGCTCCGCTCATACAAGTATTAGTTTTATTTGTGCAGGTCTTAAAGACATGGAGATATTTTGTTGCATTATTCCAAATAAATAGATTATGATCCACAAACAAAGGTTAAAGAGATTAACAAGAAATAATCATATTCGCAAATAAACAGAATGAGATCCACAAATAAATCTCAGAGTTTCACAAACATTAATTAACTTCACAAATAAATAAAATGAGATTTGCAAATAAAAAACATACTCACAAATATATTTTATTCTACAAACACAGGTTGCCTGGCATTTATTTGTGAATGGCGTCCTGTGCATTTGTGGATTCTGAAACATTTCTAGCGTCCAGACGCTGATGATCCACAAATGCGTGACTCCACCCACCGTCTGCTCAAGCCAATCAGATAACAGTCACCTTCGCTGACCAATCGTAGCACATTCTCGCTATAACCAATCGCGTTTTGCTTTACAATCAGGGCGGTCTCTTCCTGAAATAACGTCATTCATCTGCATTGGGTCAAATAGGAAATATAAGGTCCATAAAAAATTGGTGCAGTAAAAGATGTTTAAAATTAGATTTCGTTGGACCATTAGACTGTATATCAAGCCAAGCCACAGTTTTATATTTTACATGCCTTTGCAGGCCGGGAAACCTCACACTCATCCAGGCCATCCTATACAGCAGGGGTGTCCAAACTCGGTCCGGATGAGTTTAGCTTTCCTCAACACACCTGCCTGCAAGTGTCTAGTATGCCTCGTAAGATCTTGGTTAGCTGGGTCAGGTGTGTTTGATTAGGGCTGGAGCTGAACTCTCCCGGACAGTGGCTCTCCAGGACTGAGTTTGGACACTCCTGCTATACACCCACAACAGTTTTTCAAACTACACACAACCCTATTATTTGTATGGCCATCACATAAAAAAAAAGTCTAAATCCTTGCAAAATAATTAAAGATTCTCTCTTGAACAGCACCTTCACTTCCCTTTTCTGTTTCTTCATTTTCTCACTTCTGTTTATGTGTGTACTTTATGATTATTATTTTGGCTATTTTTCTTGTACCCATCACTTCTTTACCAGCAGGTCTACTGTTATGAACAGAACTGTCTCCACCTTGTTGCAAAAATCACTTTAATACCCAAGACTAACAAACCTATATTTCATACAAATATTTTACAATACATTTTCTAAAGTGCTTAAACGTCAAAGTTAGTACAATATCTTTTTTGAAAAATAATAATGCAATAAGGTGTTCCGTGTTATGTCTCATATTTTTGTGGTGTAGTCTGCTCTTGCTCCCTCCTTTACTATAAATGAATGTGAACATCTGTCTGCTAAACGTATTAATGCAGCTTTACAATAGATAACAATGATGTCCTTTAACATACAGTATTCTGACTGAGGATAATAACGGGATGCTACTGCAGCTTAATACTTGACTAAATTATTTACAGATGAAACTGACCCGCACTCTTGCATTATTGATTACTCCGTTCGAATCGAAACCGTTTGACGGAAGCGCGGATCAAACGTGAGCAGAATCGCAGCAAACCGATTCCTATCTATCATATGTTGCTGCCTCATTACTGTGCTATACATTTAAAGAAATGTCTTCATTTTATAGTATATAAATATATTTACTTGTTTCCGTGAATGTATTTTACAACAACACAAAGATCAGTGTGTAACGGTTTACCAGATTTAGCCCTACACTCATTCACTTTTATTTGTTCCCCACTAAATGATTTTTTTTTCACTAAAAGTTTAGATTTTATAAAATGATTGTGCACTAATGATTTTTCTAGAGTACCTTTTGTTGCTGAATTATCTGCTAACCTAGTTTATAATAGTATTTTTGTCACAGATTATGATTATATATTATTTTCATTTGTTATTTTTCTATATAATAAAGTTGTCTGTATTTAGTAGATTGTGTTTAACACACAAGAGAGTGATGATCAGGTCAACACACAGAGCTATAGATATTCTACACTGTGCTGGTATCGGATCAGTATCGGTATCACCCGGTACTCAGAATGTTAGGTATCGGATCGGTTCAGTTCTGAGAAAATGGTATCGGTGCATCCCTAGGTCATTTGGGCCCATATGTGATATTATGCGTGTTATTATGTCCAATATTTGTCCCTGTGATTGTGCTTTGAAAGGCCGAATAAGCATTGTGCCACTGTGCGGTGTCTACTCTGCTGGCTGTCCCCTCAACACCACTGGGCTCGAGTACTGTCCATCTGACGATGCCTGTATGCCATTGGATCAGAGCGCTGTCAATCACTGCCTGACTGTTGCATGCAAAGTTTGCATTTGGAGCGCTCAACAACACCATCAGATCAAAGGGCTCTGCCAACGCTTTTTATTTTACCATGCGATAAAGCTAAGTTCAAAGGACAATTAAAAAAATTGGTACAGTAAAAAGTAGGGATGCAAGATATTATCGGAACGTTATCGGAATCAGCCGATAATGGCTTAAAATGTAAACATCGGCCCGATATGAAAAATTATGCCGATATGCCTTGCCGATAAGATGAATAGCTCACATGTGCTCAGGGTGTGCTAGTGATAAGATCACGCAGTGTGGAACCTTTGCCTGAATGGTGATTAGATTCACTGTTTTGGAACAAAGCATTTAATCTGAGAAAACAAGTACAGAACGAAGCGTCCGGTGTGCGATAGAGTCAACAGTCACTAGCAGCAGCAGCCTCCCCCGAGTCCTAATGCGGTAAACACTTTTATTTACTTCCAGGACCGAGTTTGGACACCCCTGCTTTAGACCATCTACAAATGTTAAATATTCAAATAAAATGCTAAGGTTACCATTGCATCTGTCTGGTGTGGTTTCCAATCTAAATATATATGCATCGGCTATCAGCCAAAATGAGTGGAGAAATATCGGCATATATCAGCAAAAAAAACAGTATCGTGCATCCCTAGTAAAATGTGAACAAAATCAGTATTTGGTTAACGGTGCTGTATGTAGGATTGACACGAGTGGTTGAACTAGGTATTGCAGCCCAAATTCAAAATATTGGAGAGGGTTTTTTCACCCGGCCCCTCCTCCTCAGACGTGACGCACACGTAGGTTGCCAGATTGATGGCACTAACAGGAACGAGCGCACTTGACGATGAATGAAATTAAATACGCTGTGTTTTCCACCAACTGGCAACCCGGGGTGCCGAAACACAACTGGGTAAACTGGCAGTGGGCGGGTTTCACAAACCAAAACAGAGACCGACATTCCGGCCCGGAACGCACATGTTCAAAGCAGAATAACTGACTCTAGCATTGTTTTTCAGATAAACAAGTGTGTTAACTTAGCATGTTTCTTAAATATTAAATAGAGTCAAAAACTTACATACAGCACCTTTAAGGCAGTATTTGAGGCAGTCGACGCTGTGAAATGGGTTGATATATAATATATATAGTGCTGAAGCGAGTGTGTTTAAGCTGAAGCTGTAGCTCACATAAATAAAAATCACAAACATGATACTTGTAAATTAATTTTATATATACAGATTTATTCATTAATGTGTTTATATAT
>NW_015539947.1:213657-216136 GCF_001515605.1 Sinocyclocheilus anshuiensis
AATATTGGAGAGGGTTTTTTCACCCGGCCCCTCCTCCTCAGACGTGACGCACACGTAGGTTGCCAGATTGATGGCACTAACAGGAACGAGCGCACTTGACGATGAATGAAATTAAATACGCTGTGTTTTCCACCAACTGGCAACCCGGGGTGCCGAAACACAACTGGGTAAACTGGCAGTGGGCGGGTTTCACAAACCAAAACAGAGACCGACATTCCGGCCCGGAACGCACATGTTCAAAGCAGAATAACTGACTCTAGCATTGTTTTTCAGATAAACAAGTGTGTTAACTTAGCATGTTTCTTAAATATTAAATAGAGTCAAAAACTTACATACAGCACCTTTAAGGCAGTATTTGAGGCAGTCGACGCTGTGAAATGGGTTGATATATAATATATATAGTGCTGAAGCGAGTGTGCAGTTATCTTTTGCCTCTATAAAACTTTCTTCTCTAACTTGCATCTCAAAAAGCTGTGTGTTTGCACCAATGCATTGCTAAAGGATCAGTGTGTAATATACCCGTATAAAACTTACGGCCGATTAAAAAATACTGCTATAGCAAAATTCACAAGATCAATGCACCCTTTATCAAACCGCTTTATTGAATTTAACGCATCCTTACAGGCATCTCTGGATCTGTGAATGATCAGAAGTGGTGTATAATCCTGAGTTTATCATCATTCACTGATCCTGGTGGAAATATAGCTAAAGAAGCCAAACAAGACTTTTTAACCACACAAACAGCACTTAGTCCATAGAATGCAGTTCCTGGGTGTGAATGAATGCACTGTCACTGACTAGATATACTTAAAATAACGCAGGCCACGGTTTACATGGCATTACCAGGACCCACATTGCATTATTATACATTATATTCAACATTATATATAGTAGTTTAGTGTATTAGTGGCACTAAAACTGTGTAAACTTGATTTCTTCCTCAGATTTTGGGTGAACTGTACACACTACAGATCGTCACCATCTACGATACTTATTGATGCATGTATGGCAGGGTTCCTCGATAGGCAGCAATGGCTGGACATCACAGAGGCGTGATTAGCAGGCTAGCTGCTGTCAACCCAGCACTAAACCGGTCTGCAAACATGAGAGAGACGATGGATACTGTGATGAGGCTGGTAAACTATACTCGCGTGAGTTCTGGTCTGAACAGCGCCTTTTCTGAGATGACAGCACAACACCACGATCTTTTGTATAAGATCTATAAACACAACAACAACAATATATATTGTTCCAGCCCTAGTCAATACCTTTAATTTATGTTCATCTCTTTAACATGTATTTGTGGATCATAATCCATTTATTTGGAATTATGCAACAAAAGCATCTCCACATAGAAAGGGTCATAAAAAGCCTTACATTGATTTGTATAAATTCTGCAGATACACTGTAATAAATAGAGAAAACAAGTCCTTCCTCGATATTTGTGCTTTGATAATGTTTCGATTGACCTTTCGACTCCCATCGATATAAACTGGTGTTTCTGATATGGGTTAATACTCTTCTTGCGGGCTAATAAACTCTGAAGAGAACACACTGCAACACTGCTGACAGGACCAGAAGACGAGAAGACTGTGAACACGAGCCCGAGGCTCTTCTGCTTCAGCGGAACACAAAGCAAGAGAAACAAGCAGCCACAGCACGGCTGGCCTCTGAACGAGCGGCTGAGGTGTTTGTTTACTGGTCTGAGTGGAACCCCAAACCGGAAGCGCCCTCGCAGTCTGCCGCCAGCAGCTGTACACAGCACACACGGCTTACTAGCGTAACTAGCGGGTGCAGCAGTAACTCACCCGCGGACACTCCAGCCAGAAGCACGAGACACACTCCGAAGCAGCGAGGCGCCTTCATGACTGTATGCCTGTATGCCTGAGCTGCAGTCCGCGTCGACAACACAGGAAGCGGAGCGCCAGTCATGCGGAAGTGATGCCACGGAACTACAGGCGTGCTGTGACGCAGAACCAGAGTAAGAGGGAGTGCTCTTCACACAGCGTCCCACACTCGTGATCTGCGCCAAAGCCAATCTCCTTCTTCTTCTCCTTCTTCTTCTTTAGGTCAAAGCCAGTTTCCGGTAGTGACGGCCGCTTTTGAAGCTTCGAAACCTTTGCGAAATAATCATTTGTTTCGAAGCGCGAATCAAACGGCCACAGTCACGTGATTTCAGTAGTGTTTAGATGAATCATGCGCGCTCACTGAGATCGACCCACTGAACCACCTAAGTTTCATCCATTTGTAGACATTTTAACCAAACA
Organism: Sinocyclocheilus anshuiensis; assembly: GCF_001515605.1. Taxonomy (NCBI): domain Eukaryota; kingdom Metazoa; phylum Chordata; class Actinopteri; order Cypriniformes; family Cyprinidae; genus Sinocyclocheilus; species Sinocyclocheilus anshuiensis. Next base: position 215,925 of record NW_015539947.1, read on the forward strand.
TTTGTGTAATTACATGGATGAGTAGTAGTTAACCGTGTTGGCCTGTTTAGACAAGCTCTCCATAAAACAGACAAAAGCCCTGCAAATTATAATAATAATTTTAAAACATATTATACAGATATTAAATGGGTCATATGATGCGATCTCAATTGTTCCTTTCTCTTTGGAGTGTTACAAGCTCTTGGTGCATAAAGAAGATCTGTAAAGTTGCA
>NW_015539947.1:216639-219139 GCF_001515605.1 Sinocyclocheilus anshuiensis
AGGTGCGTAACATTTCCGTCACACTCTTGAGGTATTCGGCCTATCACAACGCACTGGGTAGCTGGCCAATCACAGCACACCTCGCTTTTCTTTTTTTTTTTTTTTTTTTAATGCTTTTTTTAGTAACAATTCACATACAAATTGACAATAAAAGCAAAAATTTCAATAAATTCACAGAAACAATGATTGTAAAAAAAAATAAAAAAAAATAATGCAAATTAAGGAAGAAGAAAACGAGACAAAAAAAATAAATAAATGTAAAAAAAAAATAAATGAACTATATATATACAGAGGGGTATTGAGAACAAATCCATATCTCTAACTACAAAATAAGTGCAAAGGTCCTTAAAAAGGATAAAGTTTCAAGGCTTTACAACAATCTATAGTCTTTTTTGCTTTAGAGTTCCTTACATCTTCCATCACTTTAAGATACTGACAGAGCTCAAATTTAAATGGTAAAAAACTAGGTGTACTCTTTGACCATCGACATTTATGAATGTGATATTTCCCTAATATAATAAACAAATTAAGAACAAAATATAATTTCTTCTCTAAAGGCTTATCATAATAAAATAAAACATTCTTATCTTCTAAAGTAATGTCAATTCCCGAAATCTCTTCAAAGAAGATCTTAAAATCACACCAGAATAATTTAGTACAAATACAATCAAAAAAAAGATGGCATATACTTTCATCATTCAAATTACAAAACACACATTTCAAATCAATATCCTTCTTAAATCTTTTAATAACCTCATTTACTGGATAAATACAATGAATAATTTTAAATGAAACCTCGCGAATCTTATTGATGACACAGTATCTCCTGGAGATCATAAAAGCCTCCTCCCAGTTAATGTCCTGGAAGCGGGAATTCCAAAAACTTTTAGCTGGGGGTATCCTAAAAGGCCGACAAATCTGTTTAAGAAAATTATTATTGCATTTTTTATCAAGAATACTTATTTATAAATGAACATCTCAAACAGAGACCAGGTATTTAAAAAATAAAATAAAAAAACACTCGCGAAGCAAACAACTGTTGCTCCTTACACTCGAACTTCTTTTCCATCGATTTCCCACATAGAAAGCTTGTTTTCCTTCTTTACGTGCAGCATCAATTTGGGGCCACAGTTTGTTACGAGCATCCTTGTCTTTTGCCGTCAGATCCTCCCCAAAAGGTTTTTTAAACCTTAACCCGCATAAACACATTTCATTACACCATATACACAAAATAATGTTCTTTTTAGCAGCATCATATGACCCCTTTAATGGTATTTTATTATTGTAATTGCGTGTACACATCCCAGATAGCAAAATGACTATTTTGTGGAGTCACCACAAGCTACGGAACGGATCCGCAAAACCGGTCCGTATCGGAGTCCACTTGCACAGCGCGACGGATCCGGTCCAGACCCTACCCGTATCCGCTAATAAAGTGGTTCATCCGAACCGGATCCGATCCGGACCCGTTCATTTAGTGGGTCTATACCCTGTTTAAAATGGGTAATCTGGCCAAAACTAGCTCTGGAAATACCTCAAATAGAGCCAACAAACATTATATAGACTAGACTGCTCTATAACAGTGTAATATGTCTCCCTTTATTAATATTAATAAACCACAAAATCATTCAAAACTTTCCTTGGCCAGTAATAATGAAACAATCTATAAAAAGTAGGTAATTACATGAAGAAAAATAAAAAATAAAATGCAACGACAAATTGTACAAAAACATTGTTTTATTTAATGAAAAACTTTACCTCTAAAAACACAATTCAGTTCAATAAACACACTCACACACAGTATCTTAGTATTTTTTCATTTCATATAAATGATCTGAAATAACATTACAAGAGGTGCGGAATATATTTGTCAAAATATAAACAAAAATAGACTTGAGCTAATATTCCAGAACCAAATGAAAAATATAGCATATTCTCGCCTGCAGTTATTCCTGAAGAGGGGTGAAAAATTACCTGACGTTACATATGATTAAAACCCGGATAGCCAACTAAACTACCCGTCTCACAGAAAGAAGGAGATCCCATCCAAATAGGCCTATTATTAACTACTCAAATCTATGATAATGCTAATAACGCTAAAGAGCTAACCTTAACATTCCACAACGTACAGTACAGCGGAGCGCCGGGGTCTTGCTATCTGGGATGTTGTTGCACTTACACAGCTTGACCAGCAGGCGTCCCCAGCGCGTGCTGTCTCGAGCGCTTCGAACACTGAATCATTTCGCGAAGCAATCGGTTCAATTGATTCGAAGCTTCGAAAAGGTTCGTTTCTCCCGTCCGTGAGATTCGTGTCCTCCGTCCACCACTGACTCTGTGCTACACAGTATAGATTTGACCATATTTAACAGACACAGTGTGAAAACGCGACAATATGGATGTAAAAGCAACAAATCTAATTAAAATAATTGAGTTCATGTGTGCATCTCTCTCGCTCTCAGAGAAAAACACGGCGCTCCAGGCCAGCAGGCGGCGGAGACTC
>NW_015539947.1:224382-234839 GCF_001515605.1 Sinocyclocheilus anshuiensis
TATAGTGTGTGTGAGAGAGTGTTATAGTGAGTGTGAGTGATATAGTGTGAGTGAGTGATATAGTGTGAGTGAGTGTTATAGTGTGTGTGAGTGTTATAGTGTGTGTGTGAGTGTTATAGTGTGTGTGAGTGTTATAGTGAGTGTGAGTGTTATAGTGAGTGTGAGTGTTATAGTGAGTGTGAGTGTTATAGTGAGTGTGAGTGTTATAGTGAGTGTGAGTGTTATAGTGAGTGTGAGTGTTATAGTGAGTGTGAGTGTTATAGTGAGTGTGAGTGTTATAGTGAGTGTGAGTGTTATAGTGAGTGTGAGTGTTATAGTGAGTGTGAGTGTTATAGTGAGTGTGAGTGTTATAGTGAGTGTGAGTGTTATAGTGAGTGTGAGTGTTATAGTGAGTGTGAGTGTTATAGTGAGTGTGAGTGTTATAGTGAGTGTGAGTGTTATAGTGAGTGTGAGTGTTATAGTGAGTGTGAGTGTTATAGTGAGTGTGAGTGTTATAGTGAGTGTGAGTGTTATAGTGAGTGTGAGTGTTATAGTGAGTGTGAGTGTTATAGTGAGTGTGAGTGTTATAGTGAGTGTGAGTGTTATAGTGAGTGTGAGTGTTATAGTGAGTGTGAGTGTTATAGTGAGTGTGAGTGTTATAGTGAGTGTGAGTGTTATAGTGAGTGTGAGTGTTATAGTGAGTGTGAGTGTTATAGTGAGTGTGAGTGTTATAGTGAGTGTGAGTGTTATAGTGAGTGTGAGTGTTATAGTGAGTGTGAGTGTTATAGTGAGTGTGAGTGTTATAGTGAGTGTGAGTGTTATAGTGAGTGTGAGTGTTATAGTGAGTGTGAGTGTTATAGTGAGTGTGAGTGTTATAGTGAGTGTGAGTGTTATAGTGAGTGTGAGTGTTATAGTGAGTGTGAGTGTTATAGTGAGTGTGAGTGTTATAGTGAGTGTGAGTGTTATAGTGAGTGTGAGTGTTATAGTGAGTGTGAGTGTTATAGTGAGTGTGAGTGTTATAGTGAGTGTGAGTGTTATAGTGAGTGTGAGTGTTATAGTGAGTGTGAGTGTTATAGTGAGTGTGAGTGTTATAGTGAGTGTGAGTGTTATAGTGAGTGTGAGTGTTATAGTGAGTGTGAGTGTTATAGTGAGTGTGAGTGTTATAGTGAGTGTGAGTGTTATAGTGAGTGTGAGTGTTATAGTGAGTGTGAGTGTTATAGTGAGTGTGAGTGTTATAGTGAGTGTGAGTGTTATAGTGAGTGTGAGTGTTATAGTGAGTGTGAGTGTTATAGTGAGTGTGAGTGTTATAGTGAGTGTGAGTGTTATAGTGAGTGTGAGTGTTATAGTGAGTGTGAGTGTTATAGTGAGTGTGAGTGTTATAGTGAGTGTGAGTGTTATAGTGAGTGTGAGTGTTATAGTGAGTGTGAGTGTTATAGTGAGTGTGAGTGTTATAGTGAGTGTGAGTGTTATAGTGAGTGTGAGTGTTATAGTGAGTGTGAGTGTTATAGTGAGTGTGAGTGTTATAGTGAGTGTGAGTGTTATAGTGAGTGTGAGTGTTATAGTGAGTGTGAGTGTTATAGTGAGTGTGAGTGTTATAGTGAGTGTGAGTGTTATAGTGAGTGTGTGTTATAGTGTGTGTGTGTTATAGTGAGTGTGAGTGATATAGTGTGAGTGAGTGTTATAGTGAGTGTGAGTGTTATAGTGAGTGTGTGTTATAGTGTGTGTGTGTTATAGTGTGAGTGAGTGTTAGTGTGAGTGAGTGTTATAGTGTGAGTGAGTGTTATAGTGTGTGTGTGTTATAGTGAGTGTGAGTGTTATAGTGTGAGTGAGTGTTATAGTGTGAGTGAGTGTTATAGTGTGAGTGAGTGTTATAGTGTGAGTGAGTGTTATAGTGTGAGTGAGTGTTATAGTGTGAGTGAGTGTTATAGTGTGAGTGAGTGTTATAGTGTGAGTGAGTGTTATAGTGTGAGTGAGTGTTATAGTGTGAGTGAGTGTTATAGTGTGAGTGAGTGTTATAGTGTGAGTGAGTGTTATAGTGTGAGTGAGTGTTATAGTGTGAGTGAGTGTTATAGTGTGAGTGAGTGTTATAGTGTGAGTGAGTGTTATAGTGTGAGTGAGTGTTATAGTGTGAGTGAGTGTTATAGTGTGAGTGAGTGTTATAGTGTGAGTGAGTGTTATAGTGTGAGTGAGTGTTATAGTGTGAGTGAGTGTTATAGTGTGAGTGAGTGTTATAGTGTGAGTGAGTGTTATAGTGTGAGTGAGTGTTATAGTGTGAGTGAGTGTTATAGTGTGAGTGAGTGTTATAGTGTGAGTGAGTGTTATAGTGTGAGTGAGTGTTATAGTGTGAGTGAGTGTTATAGTGTGAGTGAGTGTTATAGTGTGAGTGAGTGTTATAGTGTGAGTGAGTGTTATAGTGTGAGTGAGTGTTATAGTGTGAGTGAGTGTTATAGTGTGAGTGAGTGTTATAGTGTGAGTGAGTGTTATAGTGTGAGTGAGTGTTATAGTGTGAGTGAGTGTTATAGTGTGAGTGAGTGTTATAGTGTGAGTGAGTGTTATAGTGTGAGTGAGTGTTATAGTGTGAGTGAGTGTTATAGTGTGAGTGAGTGTTATAGTGTGAGTGAGTGTTATAGTGTGAGTGAGTGTTATAGTGTGAGTGAGTGTTATAGTGTGAGTGAGTGTTATAGTGTGAGTGAGTGTTATAGTGTGAGTGAGTGTTATAGTGTGAGTGAGTGTTATAGTGTGAGTGAGTGTTATAGTGTGAGTGAGTGTTATAGTGTGAGTGAGTGTTATAGTGTGAGTGAGTGTTATAGTGTGAGTGAGTGTTATAGTGTGAGTGAGTGTTATAGTGTGAGTGAGTGTTATAGTGTGAGTGAGTGTTATAGTGTGAGTGAGTGTTATAGTGTGAGTGAGTGTTATAGTGTGAGTGAGTGTTATAGTGTGAGTGAGTGTTATAGTGTGAGTGAGTGTTATAGTGTGAGTGAGTGTTATAGTGTGAGTGAGTGTTATAGTGTGAGTGAGTGTTATAGTGTGAGTGAGTGTTATAGTGTGAGTGAGTGTTATAGTGTGAGTGAGTGTTATAGTGTGAGTGAGTGTTATAGTGTGAGTGAGTGTTATAGTGTGAGTGAGTGTTATAGTGTGAGTGAGTGTTATAGTGTGAGTGAGTGTTATAGTGTGAGTGAGTGTTATAGTGTGAGTGAGTGTTATAGTGTGAGTGAGTGTTATAGTGTGAGTGAGTGTTATAGTGTGAGTGAGTGTTATAGTGTGAGTGAGTGTTATAGTGTGAGTGAGTGTTATAGTGTGAGTGAGTGTTATAGTGTGAGTGAGTGTTATAGTGTGAGTGAGTGTTATAGTGTGAGTGAGTGTTATAGTGTGAGTGAGTGTTATAGTGTGAGTGAGTGTTATAGTGTGAGTGAGTGTTATAGTGTGAGTGAGTGTTATAGTGTGAGTGAGTGTTATAGTGTGAGTGAGTGTTATAGTGTGAGTGAGTGTTATAGTGTGAGTGAGTGTTATAGTGTGAGTGAGTGTTATAGTGTGAGTGAGTGTTATAGTGTGAGTGAGTGTTATAGTGTGAGTGAGTGTTATAGTGTGAGTGAGTGTTATAGTGTGAGTGAGTGTTATAGTGTGAGTGAGTGTTATAGTGTGAGTGAGTGTTATAGTGTGAGTGAGTGTTATAGTGTGAGTGAGTGTTATAGTGTGAGTGAGTGTTATAGTGTGAGTGAGTGTTATAGTGTGAGTGAGTGTTATAGTGTGAGTGAGTGTTATAGTGTGAGTGAGTGTTATAGTGTGAGTGAGTGTTATAGTGTGAGTGAGTGTTATAGTGTGAGTGAGTGTTATAGTGTGAGTGAGTGTTATAGTGTGAGTGAGTGTTATAGTGTGAGTGAGTGTTATAGTGTGAGTGAGTGTTATAGTGTGAGTGAGTGTTATAGTGTGAGTGAGTGTTATAGTGTGAGTGAGTGTTATAGTGTGAGTGAGTGTTATAGTGTGAGTGAGTGTTATAGTGTGAGTGAGTGTTATAGTGTGAGTGAGTGTTATAGTGTGAGTGAGTGTTATAGTGTGAGTGAGTGTTATAGTGTGAGTGAGTGTTATAGTGTGAGTGAGTGTTATAGTGTGAGTGAGTGTTATAGTGTGAGTGAGTGTTATAGTGTGAGTGAGTGTTATAGTGTGAGTGAGTGTTATAGTGTGAGTGAGTGTTATAGTGTGAGTGAGTGTTATAGTGTGAGTGAGTGTTATAGTGTGAGTGAGTGTTATAGTGTGAGTGAGTGTTATAGTGTGAGTGAGTGTTATAGTGTGAGTGAGTGTTATAGTGTGAGTGAGTGTTATAGTGTGAGTGAGTGTTATAGTGTGAGTGAGTGTTATAGTGTGAGTGAGTGTTATAGTGTGAGTGAGTGTTATAGTGTGAGTGAGTGTTATAGTGTGAGTGAGTGTTATAGTGTGAGTGAGTGTTATAGTGTGAGTGAGTGTTATAGTGTGAGTGAGTGTTATAGTGTGAGTGAGTGTTATAGTGTGAGTGAGTGTTATAGTGTGAGTGAGTGTTATAGTGTGAGTGAGTGTTATAGTGTGTGTGTGTTATAGTGTGAGTGAGTGTTATAGTGAGTGTGAGTGTTATAGTGTGTGTGTGTTATAGTGAGTGTGAGTGTTATAGTATGAGTGAGTGTTATAGTGTGTGAGTGTTATAGTGTGAGTGAGTGTTATAGTGTGTGTGAGTGAGTGTTATAGTGAGTGTGTGTTATAGTGTGTGTGTTTATAATGAGTGTGAGTGTTATAGTGTGAGTGTTATAGTGTGTGTGAGTGTGAGTGAGTGTTATAGTTTGAGTGAGTGTTATAGTGTGAGTGAGTGTGAGTGAGTGTTATAGTGTGAGAGTGTTATAGTGTGTGTGAGTGTGAGTGAGTGTTATAGTGTGAGAGAGTGTTATAGTGTGACTGAGTGTTATAGTGAGTGTGAGTGTTATTGTGAGTGTGAGTGTTATAGTGAGTGTGAGCGTTATAGTGTGTGTGAGCGTTATAGTGTGTGTGTGTGTGAGTGAGTTAGTGAGTGTGAGTGTTATTGTGAGTGTGAGTGTTATAGTGAGTGTGAGCGTTATAGTGTGTGTGAGCGTTATAGTGTGTGTGTGTGTGAGTGAGTGTTATAGAGTGAGTGTTATAGTGAGTGTGAGTGTTATAGTGAGTGTGAGTGTTATAGTGTGAGTGAGCGTTATAGTGTGTGTGTGTGTGAGTGAGTGTTATAGAGTGAGTGAGTGTTATAGTGTGAGAGTGAGAGTGAGAGTGAGTGTGAGAGTGAGTTATAGTGTGAGTGTGAGTGAGTGAGTGAGTGTTATAGAGTGAGTGAGTGTGAGTGTTATAGTGTGAGTGAGTGTTATAGTGTGAGTTTGTTATAGTGTGTGAGTGTTATAGTGTGTGTGTGTGTGTGTGTGTGAGTGTTATAGTGAGTGTGTGTTATAGTGTGTGTGAGTGAGTGTTATAGTGTGTGTGTGAGTGAGTGTTATAGTGTGTGTGAGTGTTATAGTGAGTGTGTGTGTTATAGTGTGAGTGTGTTATAGTGTGTGTGTGTGTGTGAGTGTTAAGGCCGTTTCACACTGAGCGCGATGCGAAAAAGTAAGGCGAATCGCCGACATAATTATATATCTATTTGCTTTCATATTTCATGTGTAGAAAAATGTTTCACTCGTTTTTTTAAACACGTAAGATCTAGAGAGTTAACGCGCTCTGACTCATAACACTTGCGCACATGGAAGAAAACGGACACTTCAGATCACATAATTCAATGGAGAATTTAGAAATTATATTAAGAACATTTGATAATAAATCTGTTCTCAGATACCAAAGATAACAGTTAGCACAGATGTGTGTGCGTTCGGCTAGAATGTTCTTGTTCATCTAATAGATTATGTAGTTCTCTGTGCGGGGTTACTGTGATCATTAGGGTTTGCAGGGGTGTTGTGTCATGACCCTGCGCTGTGTTGTTTCTGCAGAAGCCCGTCAAAGGATTTCTCTTTGCTAAACTCTACTTTGAGGCTAAGGAGTATGAGCTGGCTAAAAGGTAGGCTGGTCTCTGTGCTCCTGCTGCTTTGTTTGATGTCTGCTTCCTCTCGGATGAGCTGATGTTCTCTCTCTCACACACTTCAATGGCAGACATGTTTCGGAGTATCTGACCGTCCAGCAGAAGGACCCTAAAGCGCACAAGTTCCTCGGGCAGCTGTTTGAGCGTGACGGCGAAACAGACAAAGCTGTGGGATGTTACAAGGTTTGGACTCTCCTCGTTTGCTCTCAAATGTTCTCCTAATGCATGCTCTTAAACACACTCTCGAGCTCGAGTTTAATGTGATCATGCATAAATCATCGGACAGAGAATAAATATCCATATTATAGTGTTATCAAATCTGTTGTGCAATGCATATGATATTTTGATAATGACATCTTTGAAGTGGTTTGTGTGCAGTCCGGATGCAGTGGTAACAGGCTGTTATCTTTGCTGTTTAGCTCACGCTACACTAATGGAGGCTCTCTTTTCATTTTTTTAAAAGCTAGTTAAAGCTAGTTTGTCATGGTAGCCTACTGTTGTATTGTTGTGCTTTTCGATTAAGAATAACAATGAATCCATCTATCAAACATTTGTTTAGTCTTATAAAGTGAAAGGTGTATAGATGTAAGCACAACAGACAATTATCTCTTCTTGTAAAACGTGACACCAAGATCGCAACAGTGAAAGTGAAAGCGTCCGAAGCCCGGCTCGTCACTGAAAAAAGAACGGGTTGAATGTTAACCACTTCTGTTGCCATACCATATAACTATAAACTATGATAAAAGAAAAGCTGTTCATCAGCATGCATTGATTAATCCCGTGTTAAAAAAAAAGTGCAACCAAATCATGTGCTCGTGTGAGTTAGTCTCAGCAGAGCGAGCAGTGAGAGGCCTGCCTCAGACTGTTAGACACTTCATCAGGGCGCAGTAAGACGTGTGTGTTGTGCGCAGTGTGTGTGATGTAATGACGGTGTATGTTGGACTCCTAGCGCTCGGTGGATCTGAATCCGGCTCAGCACGATCTGGTCCTGAAAGTGGCCGAGCTGCTGTGCAGTAAACCCGAGCATGACAGCCGAGCTGAGTTCTGGGTGGAGAAAGCTGCCAGGCTTCTGCCGGGACACCCAGGCGTCTTCAGTCTGAGGGTGAGTGTGTGTGCATCACATGAGCTGAAGAGTTATCCGCTGCGCTGCGTCTCACGTGTCCTCTCTGCCGCAGGAGAAGCTTCTGAGCGCTCAGAGCGGCTCCAACCAGCTGTACGAGCTGCTGCAGGCGGAGCTCAAGCTGCGGCCCGCAGACACCTACATCAACCAGAAGCTGGTGCAGCTCTACAGCGCCGAGGGCCGGCTCCAGGACGCCGTCAAACACTGCCTCGCCGTGGAGAGAGCCGGTGTCCTGAGACACTGTCTGCAGTGGTACCAGCTGTTAGTCAGCACCCTGCAGGTACAGTCTGCTCTTAATGCAGGTCACAGCTTTTCACTTGTCTCTCACACTGGTTATTTTTAGCTGATTCACCTTTAAAGGCATAGTTCACTGACAACACGTAAGACTTTTATTCATCTTCAGAACACATGATGTGTTTAAATTAAACCTAAGAGATTTCTGTCCCTCCATTCAAAGTCCACGTAAGCATAACTTAGATGCTTCGAAAAGTTCATAAAGGCGTCTTTAGCGGTAAACCATGTGAATGCAGTGGTTTAATCCGATCGCGTGATACGATCAACGGAATGAATTCAATAATAAACACTGATCAACATGCATGCATCGAGCTCAAGTATGGTAAAGCTGAAACGTGTTCATTCTCTGTTTTCGTGTTGTCATGAAAGGTTTCAGAGGATCATGGGAAGTGATGATCCTGATGATCTGTGTGCTTGTGGCACTTCCCTCTGCTGTATTTCAGGAGTACATCTGCCAGCCGAGCGTGTCGTCGAACGAACAAGCGTCACGCAAGTTTCAGAAAGAGCTGCTGCTGGCGCGGTGTAGCTGTGTGAGACTGACGCTGACACTGAAGGACTGTGAGGAGAGCACCGCTGCACTCTGGAGGTACTCACTCTCACTCACACACACTCACTCACTCACTCACACTCACTCTCTCACACACACACACACTCACTCACTCACACACACACACTCTCACAAACACACACACACTCACAAACTCCGTTTGCACCGTTAGCACGCCACAATTACAGTCACTCTACGTGGAAATGAATCACACTGAAACTTCAGCTACTGAATGTGTTTCGGACAGAGTAGTTCAGGAGGACTGAAGTCATTGACTGAAACTCTGATATGAATTTGAACACACATTAGACATTTCTATCATGAAATTCAATCCCTTAATGTCCCGCACTGATTGGATGTCATGTTAATGCTGGCGTCGCTCACAGTCGTTGCTGTCTTTGTTGCGGTGCAGTTTTGACTGTGCGATGCAGGCTCTGAAGAACACGGCCACAAACATGGCGGACGAGCTGGCGGAGGTGTTCTCGGAGATGAGGGCGAACCTGTACCTGTACTCCGGGACGCTGCTGCTGAAGAGGGCACAGGACAGGGCGCAGCAGTGGAGGGCTGTGCTGGATCTGGCCGCTCTCTGTTATCTCGTATCCTATCAGGTACACCGCTTCCTCTTCCTCACGCACTCGTGACGTCTGATCCTCCACCTTACAGCATCTCATGCTCCCGCAGGCTCCGAGACCCAAAGCCAGGAGCTTCAAGAGTGAGCAGGCGTCCCATGAGCCTCTAGAGTTGCTGGCCTGTGATCGTCAGAGTCAGGCGGGTCACTGCAGCAGCTGGCGTGGCTCGGTCTGCAGTGGGCGCTCATGGGTCAAAGCGTGAGTCTGCAGGACTGGCTCAAGCAGCTCTTCCCTCGCCTCACGCTCGAGACCTCCAAACTGGACACCAACGCGCCGGAATCCATCTGCCTGCTGGACCTGGAGGTGCGTTCACTGCCGCAGCAAATCTGCATGAGACACGTTAATCCACAGAAGAAGATGTCAGGAACAGGGTCTGTGCAGAGCTTTATTTATGACTGGTGATTGTGTCAGACTGATGCTGTAGGTGACGGAGCCTTTCTGAAATACTTCCTTGTAATTAATACTAGAGCCCGATCGATATGGGTTTTTGGGGGCCGATACCGATACTAGGGAGTAAAAACTAGAGCCCGACCGATATATCGTTTAGCCGATATTATCGGCCGATATGAGCCTGTCGCCAATATATCAGTATCGGCGAATATGCCGCCGATGTGATTCTTTTCTTTTTTTTTTACAGAACATATAATGCAGATTAAATGCTTCTGAATGGTGTAATTACTTCGTTTGTCCAGCACAGCGCGACAATTGTTTGCTATTGGACCCAGGTCAGTGTAGTGTAGAGATGAGCGGGTGAGCTCAAACTTCACCCGAGTCTGCTGCTTCAAATTATCTGCCCGCCACCCACCCGCACCTATATTTGATCGTCACATTACAATGATTCTAATTCTTAGTTTTGCATGATGATATGATGAATGGATGGTTAATTTTTAACAGCAGACCTTAGAGCTGATCTGCGCATCACTGCACGCGTCTGTGGTGCACCGGAGCTGATCGTGGCAGTCAGTGCTTTTTTTGTTGTTCTTTGACAGACATCACAGAAGCTAGTTATTAGGTTTTTTGGCTGCTATTACTTCAAGAGCTGCCTCTGCTGAACGTGATGTGGATCTGACATGCATACGTAGTTTCATTTGCGCTTTAATATGAAATGGTACAGGCTACAGCGTGCTCCGCCGTATTTGTGCATGCAATTGAACCATTAGTAGGACCCTATGATTTCCGCGATGCAGAAAACATGAACGGAAGTCATAAAAACGGAATTTACTGTATAACACGGAATTTAATGGAATTTGTCTTATTTTTGGTGAATAAATAAAAAACAGGTCAGTACATATATATATATATATATATATATATATATATAGACTGTCTGTGAATATTAAACTGCAAAAAGACTTATTTAAATATGAATGTTCTGCATGTTCATTACCAGAAAATACACAACACAGAGTTTGTGAAAAAAATTATTATTAATTATTATTATTTATTCATTTTAGATGTTTACATTTGGAAAAGCTGTGCTTCCTGCATAAACCTGCCTGATCGTCGCGTTACAATGATTCTAATTCTTTGTTATGCATGATGATATGAAGAATGGATGGCTCATTTTAACAGCAGATTCAGTGACGTTAGACTAGAGCTGATCTGCGCTTCACGGCACGCGTCTGCGGCGCATTAAAGCCTGTGTTACGGCCACCGGAGCTGATCGCGGCCACTCAGTGCTGGTGTTTACCGGCCGCACCGTGGCCCAGAACTCATGCTTATCACATTGGTCACATCACATCACGCGGCGTGACAAAATACAATAGAATTCTATTGTATTTTGTTGCGCCGCTCGCGTCCGGTGTAGAATAGAACCCATTATGTTGTCTA
>NW_015539947.1:235068-235617 GCF_001515605.1 Sinocyclocheilus anshuiensis
GTGCTTCCTGCATAAACCTGCCCCTGTTGGTTTGGCAGTAGCTTGCTTGCCCTACACAGTTACCTTGTTTAATTTCTCAATTCGTTATATATATTTTGTTCTATTTGTGTTATTCAAGTTAATAAGTGAAGTTAAGTTTACTGTTAAGTGCACTGATGTCAGACTCACTTTGAATAATAAAGTTTATTGCTAAATTGTTAAATACCCTGCCTCCATTACATAGGCCCTATGTTTGTCACATCATTATAAGTGTTTGATCACCACATTTGAGTTATCATTGCAAAAAATGTGTTTATGTATATATTCTTTGTGTATATTATAGTACAGTACCAGTCAAAAGTTTGGACACTTTCCCATTCGTGTGTCCAAACAGAATATAACAGAATATATATGCATAAACACACTTTTTGCAATGGTCACTCAAATGTGGTGATCAAACACTTATAATGACATGACAAAGATATATAATGGAGTGTAGCGAATCAGCTCATGGGGAAATATGAATAATTAATCATAACTAGTTATAATTAATTATAAATATTTAGATCC
>NW_015539947.1:237468-246367 GCF_001515605.1 Sinocyclocheilus anshuiensis
TCCACCAAATTTGGGGGATCCCTTCAGCTCGAGGAGCCCTCTCGAACGCCACCCTCCGCGCGTCGGTAGCCCCCCGGGGTCGCTAGATCGGTCGGCGCCGGACCGTGAATTTAACCACCCGTAACTCCCGAACCCCGGGGGCTATCAACTCGGGGGTGGCCTCATTCGAAAGAGGGCCTCGAGACGTACACTCGATTCGCGTTCGAGAGGGTTCCTCGAGCTGAAGGGATCCCCCGAATTTGGTGCGGATTCGCCGCGCCGTTATGGAGATATGGCCGTTCAAAGTTTCCATGGTATTCCATAGACTTAAGCTTTAAAGCGTTTCATCCAGGTCGCCAGTAGCAGACAATGGAGCTCAGTCTGCTTATTCTGCCCTCGTTAAAGAGTTCCCCTTCTTAAACTAGGCAGATAGATAACTCCTTCCACAGGGACGTCGAATTGAAGCATGATTTATTATGACCACCTCTTCAAATATAATTGGAACAGAGTAAAAAGACAAAGCTTCTTTAAATGATTGCAAAGATGATGAAAAGATTGAAAATAGCTGCTTTAACCGTGTGACTATCACCATCAACTGAGTAAAACAAGATGGCTGCTATTAAGGTCAGAGGTTACTGTCGAAACATATAGAATAGCACCACCTAGTGGCTCAAAAATGAAACTACACTAAACTAAACTACACTGGAAACAGTACACTGCTGGAAAAACTACGTAATTACACCATTTACAAGCATTTTATCGGCGTTTTATGTTCTGTAAAAAAAATCGACGGCATATCGGCGGCATATTCGCTGATACCGATATATCTGCGACAGGCTCATATTGGCCGATAAAATCGGCAAAACGATATATCGGTTGGGCTCTAATTAATACGGTAATTTAAAGGGATAGTTCAGCCAAAAGCCCTAAGGCCATCCAAGATGTAGGTGACTTTTTTTTCTTTTTCTTTTTTTTTCAGCAGAACAGTAATGGAGATTTTTAGCTGAAACCGTGCTCCTTGGTGGTTCATAGAAGGCAAGTCACTGGCTGCCCGTTTTTGAGAATAAAAAAAGCATGACAGGCGACACAAAATGAATCCCCGTGGCTCCTGATGAAATATTGAGGTCTTATGAAGCAAAACGATCGGTCTGTTCAAGAAACTGAACATTATTCACAGCTTTATTATTACCTGTAATCCAGAGCCTCAGGCAAACGGGGAAATGCTATTCTTTTCCACAAACTAGTTCTTTCAGACAGTTTGATTCAGTGAACTGGTTCAAATAATGATGTCACATGCATGCAATTATATTATTAAAATGTTAAACAAATGATTTCTAAAGCATATAAAGTGAATAAACTAATCTTAATCAACTCACCTTTTTACATAGACTGCAGGGCTCGCAAAATTTCTAAATCCCTGGCAGTCCTTTGGGCAGGCATTCTTCAGATTTTGGTAGCTCAAAATGAATGTAACTAGCCCGAATAAAAAAAGACATTGGCTGAACTTCTCTGAGGACAAATCAGCATGATCAAAAACTTCAGAGATTGTATTTTTCTTCAGATAACGAGTCAAGAGAGTATCACAAATGATCACAAACTCACGGTTTGGATCATATTAAAGATTTTAAGTCACAGACAGATCTGGTAATTTTTTTATCAAAAAATGGTTCTTTATTATTCAAAGAACACTTATTATTTAAAGAAAAGTACTTCTTTCAGGGTTCGTACAGTCATGAAAAACCTGGAAAAGTCATGGAATTTTAAAACGGCAATTTCCAGGCCTGGAAAAGTTTTGGAAAAATAAATAAACCCAGGAAGTTTTGGAAAAGTCATGGAAATCTATTTCACAAATCTCTGTATAATAGAATTATGTTGAATCAGGTCCTGAATTTCGGTGCGGGATTGCGCATAGGCTATATCGCATAGTTTTACTCATTCCTGCAGCTTTTGACTTTTAAAATGATGGATAATCACACATTTATTCAATAGCCCTATAGCATGTATGTTTGAGGAGTAAATAAATCCACACGGACTATCAGATCAAATCAGTCTTTTAAAAACAGTGTGAATGATTCAGCTGTACCACGTCTTCTCTCTTTGACTTTCTCTTAAAACGGCTTCACATCGGCACATCTTGTCTGCATTTTCGTTTCTTTAAGTGAATTTGGAAATATGTTTGGAACATTTTTTGTTTGTTAAATTCACGTTTTTGTTTTTAAAGTAGCCTAACGACCAAGCGGCCAACGGCAGACAGTGAGTTAGCCAATGTTTGATCAATTTAGCCTTCTCAAATCATCACCACTTGACTAAAATAAAATCTATATATAAAATACTTTAAAAAGCGTGAATCCAATCATTTGTGCGCTGGACAGAAACACAAATACACACTGGATAGTTTGCACTCACGGATCGGTGCCTGTGAGCAAAACTAATAAAGGTAAACTGTCAGTAATAAAATAAGAGCAAATAAACTAATTACAAGCACAGATACATAAATTAGAACAACGTTACAAATGAAATAAGATCTAACATTGTTTCTTCACTGTTTGTTCACTTGAGGCATAACCGACTGTTTACAAGAACGCTTGCCGAGGCACTTATTTTAAGATCGTTTTGTGTGAATGTGTTCAAGCGAAAGAGGAATCAGTTCTGTGTTTGTGTGCTGTCTGAAACGCTGCTCTTGAATGAGTGCACACGAGGACCGGATTGAATTCTCTTTCACCTCTTCATGTGCTTGAGTGGATTAAAACGTTTCAATTGGCAACACGTGTGAATGATCAGCTACGATCCGGTTCACCCCACAAGCGCGAATCTT
This sequence comes from Sinocyclocheilus anshuiensis, assembly GCF_001515605.1. Classification (NCBI taxonomy): domain Eukaryota; kingdom Metazoa; phylum Chordata; class Actinopteri; order Cypriniformes; family Cyprinidae; genus Sinocyclocheilus; species Sinocyclocheilus anshuiensis. Next base: position 240,263 of record NW_015539947.1, read on the forward strand.
ATATCACTAATCTAGATAGGTTAGAAACTTTAACTTTAGTTTGGTTTTGTTAGACTTCAATATGTCGTCAAGAGTCATGGCTATTATTTTTGCGTCGCCTATAAATGTGTTTTGACTCTCAAGTGACGGCAGCCATTGACTTGCATTTTATGAATCGCCAAGGAGCACGGTTTCATCTAAAAATCTTCTGTACTGTTCCAGTGAGTGCTCCAGAGGCTGAGTACAGTAACGGCACATTTTCCTTGTTGGGTGAACTGTCCCTTTAATATCTATAACCGTGTCATTCTGTAAAGCTCTAGCTAGCATGCAGGATTGTCCTAGACACTTCAACAATCTGGCTGATCAGTTATCCAGAACTGTAGCTTCATTTGTCAAGTCACGTGTGTTTCAGTAGCACTTTACACAAAGCAGCTTCACACAGAAGCAGGAAATAACACGATCAGTGATGCAAACGTAATCAAATAGGAAAGCAGCTCTACAGAAGACTATAGTGTCATCATTCAGCTCAGTTTAGGTTTGTTCTCATCTATGCGTTCAAATCAGTAATATTACTGGCTATAATGTGTCTTTTAAAGCCCAGCAGAGCAGGTGAAGGCTCTCTGACTGCACGAGGACACAGTCTCACACACTGGTGTCCTGTGATGAGCAGCGTCTCGGTGCTGAAGGCCTCTGTGTGTGTGTGTGTTTGTGTGTTGCAGGTGTTCGTGTGCGGCGTGGTGTTCTGCAGTCAGGCGCAGCTGCAGGAGCGGGGGAAGATGGCCTGCTCTCAGCCGCACGAGCCGCGCTGTCTGCCGCTGCACATCATGAAGCTGCTGTCGTCTGACAGACAGAGAGAGTGGTGGGATGCTGTGTACAGCCTGATTCACAAGAGAGCGCAGTGAGTGACTCCTCGTGTGTGTGTGTGTGTGTGTGTGTGTGTGTAACGTCATGTGTTCCTGACTGCAGTGTGTGTGTGTGACTCAGGCCCGGGACGTCTGCTAAACTGCGTCTGCTCGTGCAGCACTGTCTGGGCACGCTGCGCGCCGGAGAGAAACACGGCCTGCAGCCGGCGCTGCTCATACACTGGGCTAAACACCTGACTGACGCGGTACGTCCTGACCACCTGCACCTCATACAGATCATTCCTCACACAGCGTGGCTGTAAAAGCTCATGCAGTCTGCTGAGGGCAGGAGTTATCATTGGGTTCACATGTATTCATATACTTCAGCGCTTTTGGCCACATCTTAGAGTGCTAGTAACACTTTCTGCAACAGTTTCTCTTTCTTTAAAAAGTCTTGCCCTCCACAAATTAAGTTTGCATGCACTCCTTCATCAGTGTTTTTGTCTTGCTTTCTAACACAAATATCTACACATCCTTAATTCAAGATACTTTTACTTGAGATGTAATGTAAAATTAAGTCTTGAGAAATTGAACAAAACTAAGTGAGTTTATGATAAAACAAGAACAAATATGTCAATGAAATTAAAATGTTTTCCCTTTGAATTAAGTGGGTTTCTTCTGAGCCCATAGGAGATATTTGTTCATAAACTCACTTCATTTTGAGCTAATTTTCTAGAAAACAAGACTTCTTCCTTTATGTAACTTTCCTTCTCAAGGAAAGGTGTCTTGATTTAAGAATCTTTAGACATTTGCACTGGAAAAACAAGACAAAAACACAGAGGAAGAACTTTTTTCTCTCTCTCTATGATCAGAAGAAAGGTAATTTCTATATTCTGGTGACTGTGAGCAGAGATATTTAAACCTAAATCTTTTTTTGTAAAATGGATTAAAAAGTAATGGAGATTTGTTGGAAGTATTTTCCACTTTAAAATGTTGCTAATACCTCTCATTGTGTTTCTCCAAGGATTTACATTTAACAAACATTGACACATTATGTTCCCTTCAGATTATTCCTTTCATTGCCTTTACTTGGTCTTAAGAAGAACTTGCGGTGTTAAATGTGCCCTGTGTGTGCGTGTGTGTGTGCGTGTGCGTGTGTGCGTGCGTGTGTGTGTGCGTGCATGCGTCTGTGTCTGTGCGCGTGTGTGTGTGTGTCTGTGCGCGTGTGTGTGTGTGTCTGTGTGCGTGTCTGTGTGCGTGTGTGTGTGTCTGTGTGCGTGTGTGTGTGTCTGTGTGTCTGTGCGCGTGTGTGCGTGTGTCTGTGTGTGTGTGCGCGTGTGTGCGTGTTGGTGACTGTGAGCAGAGATATTTAAACCTAAATCTTTTTTTGTAAAATGGATTAAAAAGTAATGGAGATTTGTTGGAAGTATTTTCCACTTTAAAATGTTGCTAATACCTCTCATTGTGTTTCTCCAAGGATTTACATTTAACAAACATTGACACATTATGTTCCCTTCAGATTATTCCTTTCATTGCCTTTACTTGGTCTTAAGAAGAACTTGCGGTGTTAAATGTGCCCTGTGTGTGCGTGTGTGTGTGCGTGTGCGTGTGTGCGTGCGTGTGTGTGTGCGTGCATGCGTCTGTGTCTGTGCGCGTGTGTGTGTGTGTCTGTGCGCGTGTGTGTGTGTGTCTGTGTGCGTGTCTGTGTGCGTGTGTGTGTGTCTGTGTGCGTGTGTGTGTGTCTGTGCGCGTGCGTGCGTGTGTGTGTGTGTGTCAGGCTCAGCGGGTGAACTCCTACTACGATCAGAAGGAGTATGCTAGCCGCAGTGTGCACTACTGGAGGGTTGTGCTCCCCCTGCTGGAGAAGGTCCAACACAAACGCAGCATCCCTGAACCCCTGCAGCCCATGTTCATGCACTTTCAGAGCAGAGACATACAGGTATCTCCGTTACTTCAGTGCTTTGGCTGCTGGGATGTGCGTGGCTTCCTGCTGCGGTCTTTGTTTTCTGTTACTCTGTCGTCTCTAATGATCTTTTGGACGTTAGCCCTCTCAGGTGCGAGTGTATGAGGAAGATGCGGTCATAAGCTTCGCCACACTCCTTGACATCGAGGGCAACACAGAGGAGGCCATCGTGAAGCTGGAGCAGCTCAACAGCGTCTCGTCTAACTGGCATCTGGCGAAGGTAACTGTGCAGTCACACTGACTCAGCTTCAGCTCATCAGCAGCTCCGTCTGAAGGAGCTAGCGCTGTGTCTGACAGCTTTTGACGTGTCTCATGTGTTGATTGCCAGATCTATCAGAGGCTGTCGGAGGAGGCAGGGAACGGGCTTGAGGAAACTCAGGGCAGGTGCACCAGCTTCCTCCTGAAGTTCAGGAAATACTTGGCCAAGATTTATCAGGCCAATGCAGAGGATATGGAGAAGGTATGTGCAACACACCACTGACTCCCTCGTATGGTCTCTGTGCTGCTCTCTTTATTTACACAAGTGGCCATGGCAGGACAGTTTTTAGTGCTGTTTGTATTAAACCTCTCAGACTCTCTAGGGCTCAGAAGATGCTTTTCAAAAGCACTGCATTCCTCATGTTCACTCAGATTCAACAACTAGAGCAGCATGCAGCCCAGATCTCATATACTAGGGGTTGAACGATCTCTGATTTTTTGAAGTCGACTTTTATGTGATGAAAGTCGAGTCGAAGTCGACTAGTCGCTGATGACGTCATTAATGAACAAATAAGTCTGGAGCTGTGACAAACAGCTTGTGCACAGCTATGGCATAAGACACAGCGCTGCCCACGGCTGTTGCTCCTGTAACAGCTCTTTTATCAGTTCTTTTGTCTTTGGGTCGTTATATTTCTCACAGATTTCTGCTCGTTCTAAATCAGATACAGATAAAGAAGCACAGTAAAGATTACATTTATATGAATGCATTAGTGAGAGCGATTGCGTGTGTGAATTAATTCTACCTGGCAGCGTCTCTCTACTAGTAGTGAAGCTGTGTAAATGTGGAAGTCCTTCACAGATTTCTTATCATGTTGCGCCCCCTATAGGACCAGTGACTAGTCGACGTCAAGCTTAAAGCGTCATGGCAGAGCATTGAAGTCGATTAGTCGGTGCAACCCCTAATATATACACCGGTCTCCTTGCATATGGAGATGTGTGCGATACACCGATTGAAAGAAGGTTGTAGTCAGATGTTTTGAAAGTGTATCAAATTTTTGATCACTGCTACTTAGGAAATTGTTTTGAGGACTGTTGCTTTTTCATCAGTGTTTGTAATCACATTTCCATAATGTGTCTATATATTGTGTTTTTGTTTTGTTTGTTTTTTTGTGATCAGCCACGGTTTTAAGAATATTGTGACACAAATCTTTGCTCATGGTCACCGCTGGCATGTCTGTCTGTGTGTTTGTGAAGTTACCGGTGTCTATGGAGGAGGTGATGGATTTGTTGAATGAGGTCAGCCAGCAGCTTGAAGATGTTGGTGAGATGTGTGAAGATCAGGTGGACTATCCTGTGACATCCAGCCCCGGGCAGCCCGCTGAAGGCCATGTCAAATTCTCCACTCCTTCCCCATCCAAGAGTGTGACGTCTCCGTCCAAAAGATCTGTGGTACGTCACGGCTCAGGTGTTTGTGCTCAGACTCTGTGTGCTGTTTACTGCTGCTGATTGTCTCTGTCTCCCTCCTGCAGTTCTCCCCCAAAACACCTCCTCACTGGGTGGAGGACCAGAAGTCACTGCTGCAGATGTTATGCCAGCAGGTCGAGGCCTTGAAGGTCAGTCCGACACCAACAGCTGCTGAAGAATCCATCACTTTCTTTGCTTTTGTTTTGGCACCGAGTGAATTTACCTTCCGAGCGTTATTTTGATTGTTTTATCTGTGGTTTTGTCTGTTCTGCATGTCAAAAGTTATTCAAAAAGGCATTGTTTAATTGTGGAGCGAAGAACACAGAGAGATTGAACAGTTTGAGCAAGAGCGCTGTAGACTTGAGTCCACGCTCCCAGTTCAGAGCCAGACTGCAGGACGTTTACTTGCACTAATGCACACAAGCTTAGATGCTTTCTGAATCCAGTGATAATCATAAGAAAAAACAACGCTGATAGCTAGAATGTTAGACTCGTGGTGCTGTTCATAAGACATAAGACTATAAATGAAAACGCTTCCTTCATAATGACTGAAGCTCACTCACTTCATTTCAGCGTGAGTTCACTCTTGCCAGAACTCCCGTTATTATTGAAACTAATGCACTCAACCTCTTGCTCACATCATGTCTTTGTACAGAAGCGCACTGAACACAGTTTGATGAACGGTTGATGAACTTAACTGCCTCCGATTGGCTGTTGCGTTCTTGTCCTCAACAGACATGTCTGTGATTGTCTGCAGTGCTCAATGCTGCGAAACGCATTGTAAATGGAAACTATTGCACTCATAAATACACGCAGGAGTGTTTGAAAGCAGCCGGCTGTCAGCGGCAGCCAAACTGAGTCTGTATTGCCAATAATGCAGAAACACTGGTATCAGCACATTTTAATGATTTCACAATCACCTGACAACTCTAGCTAAAGCTTTAAAAAGCATAGTTACCTTTCTGGCTGTTTTTTATGTCTTCTGTTGAATAATCCATGTTTTTATCACTTTAAGATGTACCAAGATGTATCGTTTAGAGAGGACTCAGTGGAATATATGCCCATAAACGTGCTGGATGGTGTTTGAAGTGCTGAAGTAGATGAAATGTGTCCATAAAGCCTTTAAACACACACTGCACTGATCGATCTCATGCACCAGCCAGTGCTGTGATTGGATTAGCGCTCATGAATGACTCTGTTCTGATTTTATACTACACGTCACATCAAATTATGTGTGATGTGAAACCTTTTTCAATTATCTGCAAATGAAATAGTCACACTGACCAAAGGAAAAATAAAACCTTGCTTTGTTTGGTGAACAGTTTCATCAAACATTCTCTGTCAGTGTGAAAAGGGACAGGTACCAGCTGAGAACAAGTGTTTTGGAAACTCATTTTTGATGTTTTATTTTTCGTCTCACGCAGAATGAGGTTCATGACCTGCGCCATAACTCTTCAGATGCCACGGCATCCTCGTATAGGATGCATAGAGACAATTATGCTGCAGAAGGACTTCAGGAAACATTTCCTGCGGCGCAGACACTCCACGGTGTTCCTCTCACTGGTCAGTTCAATGACTTCCCCAGATCAGCAGTCTTTGATTGAAATTGTAAGTGTATACTAGTGGTTCTCAAAGTGTACCCCCCCCCCCCAAAGCTTT
>NW_015539947.1:246488-270084 GCF_001515605.1 Sinocyclocheilus anshuiensis
TTGTTCACTTTCAACATTCAAATATACAGACGATCTCGCAACAGTAGACGTGAGAAACAATGAGGCTTGTGCAGGTTCTTTCCTCTATGTATGTGCTTTGCTTATGCAAACAGACTAATGCTCTTGCATCCACACCAGATTCAAATGGGGAAGGACAAGATTTTGTGTGAGTGACTTTACAATCTGTTTTTCACAAAGCAACTCGAATCATATGGATTTGCCCAGAGTAAAAATCTTGTAATTTTTAATCACTATCACTTTTGTTTTTTTTGGGGGGGACCCCTGAGAACCACTTGTATATACAATAATTGAGACCTGCTTAAAACCGTTCCTTTTTGTCTCAGTTGCTACTACAGGTCCCTCTGTGTACTATAACCAGTCTCCAGCATATAATTCACAGTATCTTCTGCACACCGCTGCGAATGTCACACCAACAAAGGTACTGGAGGGATTTTCATGTAAACACATTATATTCTACCTTACAGTAAAGAGGCCGAGAATCTATATTAGAGTATTGTTTGTTTGCCTCTGCAGGGCCCAGTATATGGGATGAATCGTCTTCCTCCTCAGCAGCATATGTATTCCTACCAACAATCAACACACACCCCACCTCTCCAGTCAACACCCGCATGCATGTATCCTCAAGAGCAGGTCTTCGGTCCTCCCATCCACTTTGAGTCACCAGCTACATCCTTACTCTCCCCATACAGTGAGGAGTATTACGGTCATAATGTTCCTCAGCCCACAGTCAATCCAACATTGCCAGAGCCTGGATATTTCACTAAGCCATGTGCTGTTACATCCACACAGCCATCCAGGAGCACTGAAAGCAAGGCTGTCGACCCCAAGATGAGTTTTGGGCCGCAGTTCACAGGTGAACCTGCTAAGGTTCCCAACTTTGGAGCAGTAGCTGCCGGCCTAACAACAACAGCATCAACTGCGTTCAAGTTCAAATCCAATTTCAAGTCCAATGATGGCGATTTCACCTTCTCCTCTGCTCAGGGGAAAAATAGTGAAAGCCTCTTGGGACTTCTGACATCAGATATTCCTCCCAAAGTGGAGGTGCCGTCAGAAACAAAACATCAGACCCAAGACCAGCTGCCTAGCCAGAGCGGAGTCTTTACCTTTGGAAGTAAAAGTGCAGCAGGATTTTCATTCACTGATGGTGCTCAGAGCAAGATGAGTATTTTTGGCAATGCTGACCAAAGATGTAGTTTTACAAGTGGAACCAAGCCAACATTAGGGAATTCAGAGGCTCGGGAAGAGAAGAGTGGGGCGAGTGACAATGATAGCACCCATGTGGAAGAGGAAGAGGATGGGCCTCATTTTGAGCCCATTGTGCCTCTACCTGATAAGGTCGACGTGAAAACTGGTGAGGAGGAGGAAGAGGAGATGTTCTGCAAGAGAGCAAAACTCTTCCGATTTGATTCGGAGTCTAAAGAATGGAAAGAGAGGGGCATTGGCAGTATCAAAATCCTGAAGCACAAAACCTCCGGGAAAGTTCGTCTGTTGATGAGGAGGGAGCAGGTTCTGAAAATCTGCGTCAATCACTATATCACTGCCGACATGGCCCTCAAACCAAATGCTGGATCTGACAAATCCTGGGTGTGGTACGCTATGGACTATGCAGATGAAATGCCGAAGACTGAGCAGTTGGCCATTCGTTTTAAAACAGCAGACGAGGCGGCACTGTTTAAAGTTAAATTTGAGGAGGCTCAAAAATTCCTTTCGGAATCCCCACAAGGCCAACAGACTGAAATGAAATGCGAAACTCCACAGCCTCAGGTTTCATCCAAAGAAGTGGATCTCAAAACACTGTTTTCCAAGAAGGTGGGTGAATGGGACTGTGACGTGTGCTGTGTAAGAAACGCTCCCACGTCTGCGGTATGTGTGGCCTGCAGCAGTGCAGCTCCTTCTACAGCACAGGTCAAACCTGTAGAGGAACCCAAAGGCTCTGCCCCTGCGGCTCCTCCTGCCAAATTGTTTTCTTTTGGACTTTCTGGAGATTCCGCTAAAAGCGTCACCAGCACTGATGTCAGCTCAAAGGGCTTCACATTTGGATCTCAAGTACCAGTTTCTTTTAAGTTTGGATCGAAGGATGCTGCCGCCACATCTGCTGACTTTGGAGCTCAGGCTGAGAAGAAAACAATTCAGTCTGATGCACCACAACAAGAGAAAGCGTCAGCAGCTCCAGCAGTCCCATTTGGCACTGGATTTGGTGCTCAGTTTGCCAATGGATCGAAGGATGCTGCCGTCACATCTGCTGACTTTGTAGCTCAGGCTGAGAAGAAAACAATTCAGTCTGATGCACCACAACAAGAGAAAGCGTCAGCAGCTCCAGCAGTCCCATCTGGCACTGGATTTGGTGCTCAGTTTGCCAAGAAAGAGGGTCAGTGGGACTGTGACTCCTGCCTAGTGAGGAATGATGCCTCAGCAGCTGAATGCGTTTCTTGCAAAGCCCCCTACAGCACTGAAAAAAGTAAAGCAACATCACAAGGTGGGCTAGCTGCCATGTTTGGTAAAAAAGATGGACAGTGGGACTGTGACACTTGCCTGGTAAGAAACGAAGGTTCGTCCAGCCATTGTGTTTCATGTCAGACAGCAAACCCAAATATGAAAAACAAGACCTCTGCTGCACCATCAAGTTCCTCTTTTTCCTTCAGTTTTGGTAGTTCTAGCAGCCAACCTGCTGCGACAGGATTTAAAGCCAACTTCAATCCAGGCACTGCTTCCTTTCAGTTCGGCACAAGTCAGGATAAAGCATCCTCAGAAGGCTTCAAGTTTGAGTCCTCCACAACTGAGGCTGAAAAGTCATCAGGCAGTTCAAGTTTTCCCTTTTCCATGTCGGCGCCTGTTGGCGGATTTAAGTTTGGCATTGCAGAATCTGAGGCAAAACCATCAGATGAACAGTCCCAAACTGGATCTGCGTCTGACCTCCTCAAAAATATTGCTGAGCTTCACAAAGAGAAAGAGGCAGCCCCAAGTTCCTCAGAACAGTCTGTAGATGCTGATAGTCACGATAATAATCCCCTCTTTACTGGAAAGCCTGACACCTTTAGTTTCACTGACTTGGCAAAGTCACAAGGCAGTTTTCAGTTTGGCCAGAATGATCCCGCTTTCAAAGGCTTTGCAGGGGCTGGCGAGCAGCTCTTTACAGGAGTTCATTCCAGCTCCAAGGCCGACACCTCTGTCGATCAAGATGATGAAATGTACAAAACCGAGGAGAATGACGATATTCAGTTTGAGCCCGTTGTTCAGATGCCGGAGAAGGTCGACCTTGTTACAGGGGAAGAAGATGAGAAAGTCTTGTATTCACACCGTGTCAAACTCTTCAGATTTGATACGGAAACAAACCAATGGAAAGAGAGAGGAGTCGGCAACCTTAAACTGCTCAAGAATAATCAGAACGGGAGACTTCGAGTTCTTATGAGGAGAGAGCAGGTGTTTAAAGTGTGTGCTAATCATTGGATCACAACCACAATGAACTTAAAGCCCCTCTCTGGCTCGGATCGAGCCTGGATGTGGATAGCCAGTGACTTCTCAGATGGAGATGCCAAATTAGAACAACTTGCTGCAAAATTCAAAACGCCAGAGCTTGCAGAAGAGTTCAAGTTTAAATTCGAGGAGTGTCAGCGACTGCTTTTGGACATTCCTTTGCAGACGCCTCACAAGCTCGTGAACACTGGCAGAACGGCCCAGCTTATACAGAAAGCTGAAGAAATGAAATCTGGGCTTAAGGACCTCAAATCATTCTTGACTTGCCAAAACAAGGATGACGAAAGTGCCGATACGAGTCATAATGCCTCTGCAGTTGTAGTCAAGCTCGACTCTGAAAGCTCCATACCCACTTTAGAATGGGATAATTATGATTTGCGAGAGGAAACGCATGAGGACTGTGCCAGCTCCTCTGTGTGCAGTACTCCTTTGCAGCCAGATCCAGTAGCTAAAAATTTATTCTGCTTTGGCGAATCGTCCACAGGCTTCAGTTTCAGTTTTCAGCCTATTCTCAGTCCCTCTAAGTCTCCATCTAAGCTAAACCAGAGCCAGGCTTCTGTTGGCACAGATGATGAGCAAGAGGCGTCGCAGGAGGAAGAGCGAGATGGTCAGTACTTCGAGCCTGTTGTGCCACTGCCTGATCTTGTTGAAGTCTCAACAGGAGAGGAGAACGAGCAAGTCCTTTTCAGTCACCGGGCCAAATTATACCGCTATGATAAAGATCTCAGTCAGTGGAAGGAACGAGGTATAGGAGACCTTAAAATACTACAACACTTCGAAACAAAGCGTGTCAGACTCGTGATGAGACGGGACCAGGTCCTCAAACTGTGTGCAAACCATTGGATTGCTTCCAATATGAAGCTCGAGCCCATGAAAGGAGCCGAGAAAGCGTGGATCTGGAGTGCCTTTGATTTTGCTGAAGAGCAGGGCACGGTGGAACAGCTGGCGGTTCGATTTAAACTGCAGGAAACTGCAGATGCTTTCAAAGAAATCTTCGAAGAGGCGAGGACTGCACAGGAAAAAGACACTCTACTCGCCCCGTTTTCTGCGAGAGTACCTGCCTTCACTCAAGAGACGCTTTGTGGCCAGGCTGCAGTTGCTGTACTTGAGGAAACCACAAAAGAACGTACCGGACTCTCTGAGGAAGACAATCCTAAACCGGATGGGACACCAGGGGCAAAGCTTGGCGCTCAAAGCAGCAAGAATGTGGTTTCTCCTCCTAAGTTTGTCTTTGGGTCAGACTCTGTGCAGAAGATCTTTGGAAGCCCTTCGCCATCAAAAGAAAAATCTCCTGTTGTGATTCCCAGTTCAGAAGATGAGGAAGTAAGTGCCTCGAGACTGAAAACCTCTGGACCAGCAGTGACCAGCCAGTCATCGGTTGGGACTCCTTTCAGCATACCAACAAGAAGTAAGCTTTGTTCTGTGACCCACAGTTATGAATAAAACTGTACCTGTTTGTTTAGCTTGAGTGCTGTCCAACCCTGCTCCAAACACACCTGCCTGCCGTTTTCAAGTAGTCCTAAAGATTATGATTAGCTGCTTCAGGTGTGTTCAACCAAGGTTGGAGCTAAGTGCATCTCTGCTTTAGGTTGTAGTTGGTTTATATTTACTTTAATGAGAATGTTCTTCATGTTCTGATTGTGCCGTTTGTTGACGCATGTTTTTCCCAAGGAAGTATTTCTGTCCTATATAGACTGATATTCATCCACTCTGATCCTGAGATGGTTTAAAGTCCTTCAACAAAATGATTAAAAAAAACTTTAACACACAACATTATTTTTTTAGGTTTGGATTTTAGGCTTTTCAGACATAATCCTATGGCTTTTTGGACCTGCGCATCAGCCACCCAGTTTGAAGCCCAAGGTATTTGAGGTCACCGTTTACTGTGGCACATGGAGGTCTCAGTGACTGGCATGAGCCGGGAGACCTGACCTTGGCTGAATGATGTGATAACCCAACATTACTCAGACGTGTGCATGGTCTGAAATCTGCTAACCTTTAGCCGTTTGTTTGAAACTTCAGTACAGTTTACAATTAAGGTGCACCAGTGGCTTCAAAGTCCTTCAAGCATTCAGCAGTGAGTGTCTTGTGAAGTGATTTCCCATCTTTAAATGTGACACCAGCAGGTGTCATTGCAGGAATTTGCCCTTTCAAGTATTTCTGTCTCTGCTATGAGTAGTTATGAGTATTTGCAACCCTCTACGTACACCTTGGCAATATAATAGCCATTGGCTAGTAATTTGTTTTGTTTACTCGCCAGACTGATATACTATTTTACACACACACACGTTCATATATATGTATGATTCCACCTCCACTGACCGCCAGTTATTTTTAGGAGGTTTGCATTAAGTAGTAATGTAATAAGACAGTGACATTTAAAGGGGTCATATGATGCTGCTAAAAAGAACATTATTTTGTGTATTTGGTGTAATGAAATGTGTTTATGCGGTTTAAGGTTAAAAAAACACATTATTTTCCACATACTGTACATTATTGTTTCTCCTCTATGCCCCGCCTTTCTGAAACGCGTCGATTTTTACAAAGCTCATTGGTCTGAAAAAGTGAGGTGTGCTGTGATTGGCCAGCTATCCAGTGCGTTGTGATTGGCCGAATACCTCAAGCGTGAGATGGAAATGTTACGCCCCTCACCATACTGTTGTATTCCCTCAGCGACCAGCACAGATCAGCTCTAGGCATGACGAAGCGGATATCGTCCTCTTTTGGAAGACCAAACAAAGTAGTTTCGCTTTCACAACGAAGCACACAGTGTCTTCACGACATGGCGGCGGCGGCAACAATACTACAGCGAGAATAAAAGTTACGCCTTCTTTCTTTGCGTTAACATTTGGGCGGCGTTATGCAAATCTTCCCACATAGTGAGGTAGACATGTGGGGGCGTGTTAGAACGAGCCTTTTTAGGTAGGCGTGGTTGACTCTTAACTTTTATAAAGAATATCTATTTGGATTTGAGACTTTAGTCTTTGCAACTTTACAGATCTTCTTTATGCACCAAGAGCTTGTAACACTCCAAAGAGAAAGGAAAATTTAAATCGCATCATATGACCCCTTTAAAGGCCAAATTCAGTATACACCTTATTGATGATACATACTTTGCACAGGCAAGCAGATGAACCCAGAATATAAACGCGATGTGCAAAGTTTAATATTAAATGTTTTCCCATAGAACACCATTATAAAGAAGACACTTAACTATTTAGCACATTGCATTCATATTCCGGGCTCATTTGCTTGCCTGCATAAAGCATGCATCATGAGTAAGGTGTGTACTAATTTCATCTTTTAATATCACTGTTTTAAAGGCACGTTAAGTGTTATCACATTAAATGTTTTAGAATGTCCCGCTGTTTTTAGTGATTGAAATATTGCGACAGGTGCTTTATATAGATTGCTAATGGCCAAAGCTTACATATTGTTCTCATATCTTGGTTTTATTCTTTTGAGAGGTAATCTAAATACTTTTGGATTAGAACAGATGGAAACTCGACAGGCTTGTTCTGCAGTTCTATGGGTGTTTTGACAAATAGAGCTATTTTTGCCAACAGACCACCTAATAATATGATACCTGTACAGAGTTCCGTTTTTATGTGGTTACTCTGTACTGTCTTAACCACAGTGTTTCTTGAGCTAAATGATAGGGTTGCATTATTTCTCTCACCAATATTAACTTTGATTTATAGAATTCTACAGAGACTACAGAGATCAGACTCTATAAACATTCACAAATCATAATTGTCAGTTTTGCTTAAAGTAGTAGTTGCAATTTAATCATGTAGATTAATAGAATTTACAATAAAATACTTAATATTGTGTGAGTAAACCTCAAATTCTTCTAATTTCGGAGTTAAATTGTTATATGTATCAGTACATGACGTGCTATTAATGTAAAGTAACGTTGAGATTAGCACTGTCAGTCATGGTAATTTCAGGAGCAACTGAAAATAGACATAAATGATTATCCCCCCCCATCTTTAACTCCATTGTAAAGGCTTTATTTGGTGCCTTAGGACGGCCTGACTGACAGATGGCTGCTTTTAAATCTTCACTTGTATTTATGTACAAGTCTGTCAGAAAAGGTTTAGGACGCCTCCGTTTTTGCAGTTATTGAGATTTATGCAGCTTAATACCTCAGTGTAGTAAACTATTGTTGGATGAAGAAATCATTAGGTTTTGAGTGTTGCTGAGTCGCAGCATGCTTTCTACAATGATGATCAAATATCTGGGAAATTCTTCCCAACATTGTTGAGGAAAAAAGTAACTCAGATATTTTCTTGTAAATTAAAAAGTAATGCGTTACTTTGCTTAGTTACTTGAAAAAAGTAATCTGATTACGTAACTTGCGTTACTTGTAATGCGTTCCCCCCAACACTGAATATCTCACACGTGTTTTGTTGGGTTTCCGTGAGCTCAAACAGTAGATCATGGGTTTGATTCCCGGGGAAAGCATGAAGTGATCAATGCATCTTCTAGGACTGCATGACTGATCGTGATCAAGATTTCTGCTTCTCTCAATGAAAAATAATCTTTGCAATATTAGCCCTACTGTTTTTTTTTTAATCCTGAAAGCGTTGTTTTTAATGTGACATTGACGTTATCTTGCGTTGGTAGCAAGCCTCCGTTCATGGTCTGCTCAAAGAATAGTTCCTCTGTTCTTCACGAGCACACTTGTGCTGTTTACTGCTAATACATCGGTGAGAGTTAGGGGAATTTAACTTGTCCATGTGTAGACTGTTAGGTAAAGAACACACGAAAAAAGTGAAATTGCCTTCTTTTGATAATTATGCAGTAGTAGTAAGTTATTATCTTACATAAGTGTGTGTGCTTCTGCAGTTGTTCTGCTGTGTCACTTAACCAGTGCATACTTAAATACGGTTTCTATACTATAAATACTATAATTATATTCCATTACTTCCTTAATACAATTAATACATGTCTACATTAATAACATAATACAATTCGATATGAATATCCCTAATTTCTTAGTGTTTTTAGGCATGTTTCTTGCAGCAGTGCATCTAATAGTTGAGCAAATAAAGCCTTGTGCTGATGAGAGGCGCACACTGATGTGCTCGTATACTGAATACTGATCTGGAATGATTTACTAACCCTCACGTTTCCACATTATAAGTGAGGAGATGGCTTTTTTGTTTTGTTTTTATTTTTAACCACATTCTTGTGTCGTTGCTTTGGAATAACGGGGAAGACCGTAAAAGGAGAGATCCCAGTGAATCCCAGCACGCATCACATGATCTCTGCTTATTGTACGCAAATTCTACATAGGCTACCTTATTATTCAAAGTGTTGAGATTTTTAGAATACATATTAGCTTGTTTTCCATCTGCCAGTTAAGATTTACAACAAAAATTCGATCCGAATTTTACATTGGTCTGAACAAACAGGCAGACGGGCTGAATGAGAATGTACCTCCACTGTCTGACAGCAGGTGGCGCTGATGGAGCAGCAGAAATAGAGCGGTTTCCCCGGTAACCGCTGTAAACAAAAAGAAAATGCCATGGAAGCTCTTCTGAAGACAGTCTTTCATATAATTTCCCTCAGCAGTCTGCCTTCATTCATGTTTTCACACAAAACCTACTCTGCGTGTTGCGCCTGCATGAGACAGTTAATTTAGCTTAATGCTGAGCAGGATTTATCACGAGGTTTTACACATTTATAAATTATTCCTTATTAAAGATTAAGCTATTCAGTCAAGAGCAGAGTGATTTTTCTTTTGTTCTTTAATTAATATTAATGACACAGACAGCAAGCTGCTCTCACTTTCAGACCGAATGTAGGAATCTGACACACACACACATCAGATTTTCTCAGTTTACATTCATTTAAAACTTTTTTTTTTAACTTAGTTAAGACTGTGCTCATGAGGACACTTGCCAAAACGGGCATTTTGACGTAATGTTGTGTGTATTTGGTCGTTCGAGTGCGATAAGACGAAAAGTGAACTCAGTTCTGTGATGGTGCGCTGTCAGAGTGCGCACACAGAAAACAGCGCTCGAGTGCCAAATTTAGCTCGCGATTTTTACAAAAAAAATTTTTGGCAACGGTTTAAAATCTTTTGAATGCTTAAATTGGCAAAACTTAAAAACATGCATATGATAAACTTTCGTGACGGGTCAAAAATAAAGCATTAAGCTGAACTGCGCCACTGGTGGTGAATGACCGCTGCAGATGCTTCATCACAGTCTGAGTGTTTGCATGTGTGTGTCATGTAGAGTTACTGATTTAACGTTCAGTGTGAAGTGTGTACTTTTGTCTGTCTGCCACATGCTTTGACACTTGTTGGTTTCTGATTGCTTCTGAAAACTCTACTCAAACGAGGTGAGCGCTTCAAGAGATAGTTCATCCAAACATGAAAACTCAGTCTCGTCCTTCCAAACCTGTATGACTTCCTTCTGCGGAACACAGAATCAGAGATCATGTTTCCAGCACAGTATAAAGTCAATGGCACCAGTGTTGTTGAGACTCCAGTGACTGAAAATCCTGTGTTTTGTCAGACGTACAGCTTTAGAATCGCATGAGAGTGAGTCAGTGACAGCAGTTTTCATGTTGGGATGAACTATCCATTTAGCAGTTGTTGTTATTGCATTAGTTAATCTAGTTTCTGTTTGTGTGTTGCTCAGTTTCCTCTCCGTCAGAGCAGAAGAGCGCTCCGGACGAGTGTGATGATGATGATGATGATGTTGAGATGGTATTTGTGCTGAAGCCCACGAGAGAGCAAGCAGAGCTGGCAGCCAGACTGATGCTTCCTCATACCTTCTTCTGTTATAAAAACCGTCCAGGATACGTCAGCGACGATGACCGCGATGGTGAGCTCTACACTCTGTTTACATCTGGTTTCTGTCACCTGTGACGGTACAACAAATGACCAAATCCAGATTAGTTTATCAGAGCTGCTTCTTCTAAAGCTTTAACAGTGTTCAGGGCCCCTTCTGACTGGCTTTCTTCAGATTTTGGTAGCCTGAATAAAGACACATCGACTGAACATCGGCAAATCAGCATGATCAAAAACCTCAGTGATTGTACTTTTTCTTCAAATAAGTCAGGAGAGTAGGTGTGCAACGGATCACAACTCACGGTTCGGATCGTATTACGGGTTGAAAGATCAGATCATATATATTTATATTATTAAAAACATTATTTGAAGAACACATCTTCGAAACTACAGAAAAAACTAGTAGCATAACTAATAAAGTTCAAACATTTTTAAAGACAAGTGAACTCAGTAATAAAATAAGAACAAATAAACAAATTACAAGTGTAAATATATACAGTATAGTGAAGTAAATACAACATGGTGCAGTATAATAAAGTTACAAATAAAATAATATCTAACAGTAGTATTGAGGTACAGAAATGTGATGCACGGATCCAATGTAACGATACACATCTGATTTCTTTCTTCACTCTGTTCACGTAAGGAATAACCGACTGCGTTTACCAGAATGCTGAATGAGACGGGTGTTTTGAGATCATTTTTGTTTATTTGTCCGTTCAAGAGTGAGGAGATGCGAAAGAGGAATTAATTCTGCGGAATACGGAGTTGAACTCTTTCGCCTCTTCATGTGCTTGAATGCTTTAAAACACTTGAATGTTTACATTGGAAACACGTGCGAGTGATCAACTATGAACAAGCGAGTGCACAATGCAAATCAAGGAAGGGATTTGACTTCACTATTGAAGAAAGCCCGTCGGGGGGGCAGGGCCGGGCTAGTGACGTCAGACTAGTGGATTTTTTGCAAGCCCTGGTATTCACATGTTCTGACTTGAGCGGTCTCGGTCTCTGCGAGAAATGATTAACATCAGATGCACTCGGTGTGTTTTCAGATGAGGATTTTGAGAGCGCAGTGAGGAGTCTGAAGGGGAAGCTGTGTGCGGATGGAGCCGATGGAGCGTCTGATCACGGTAGGCTGGTCTTGTGAAATGCATTGCTGGGACTAGTGGAGTCATCAGGGCTCAGCGGTGAGGTCCGGCGTAGGAGTTGGTGGATGTGCGTCGTGGTGTGAGGTGTAGTGATGGAGATGCTTGTGTCTGCAGACTCGGAGGTCAGTCTGGTGTGGGAGAAGCGGCCAACTGCAGACGAGGAGCAGCGAGCCAGACGCCTCCTGCTGTCTCCCACCATCCTGTGCAGCGTCAGCAGCGACTCTGAGCCGGAGGCAGAGAACCCAGACGACTTCAGCACTAAGCTCCAGAAGCTGCAGCAGCAGACACAGGTGACGAGTGTTTCTGATCTTCACATCGCCGTGAGCACAGCACCCAAGCCTTCCCATGATGCAGCAGCTGTGGACACGAGCAGCGGCGGAGCAGAAGAGCGTCAGACTGACGGCAGCCGTCCCATCGACCTCTCCACCAAGAGAAGCAGTGAGAGCGACAGCACAGCTACAGGTGAGTGCCAGTCAAACCTTCACAATGCACTTCTGCATCCTCTGTGCTACGAGATCCATGTCTGGATGTACTACACTTCATGAAGGCAGGTGTAGTAGCAGTAAACAGCACAAACAGCTTGGTGAAAGAAAACACCGGCTGAGCAGAAACTCTCAAAGAGAGCTGAAGTCCAACTCGCTGGTTGCCGGTGTTTTCAGCAGCTTTTCTGTAATGTAGACATGCGAGTGGTTGCCAGGTTGGGAAGATTAAATAAACCACTGTGCAGAAGATGTATTGATTTAACCCTCTGGTGTTGTTCGGTCATTTTAGACCAGAAAAAAAAGTTTTGAAATTTTAAAAATCGCTACTTCATCTGAATGGTACAAAACTCACTGACTTTTATCGCAGTCACTGTGACCTTAAAAAAATCTTGGACTTGATTGGAAAAAGCTAAATGGTCGTAAAAACAAAAGTCACACTTGTGTTGTTCGCAGTCAAAAATGAGCGCCATTGGAAATGAATGGGGAAATGTGCAAAAGTACGAAAATACAGAGAATCTTTTTGTGTGTACAATCCTCAAATCATTCACGATGCAGAAGAAGAGTGCACAGCAATGAAGGGGTGACGCTCTAAAATATCAAGAGTGCAAAACAGACACACTCCAAACCCCCCCACAGACACACACATATGAACTAGTGTGACTGTAACACAAAGCATGTTTTTACAAATACCTGAAATAAAATCAGTAATTTAGCCATAATGGAGTAAAAACACAGACACCAAGGAAGGGGTGACACTCTTAAAGGGGTCATATGATGCGATTTCAAGTTTTCCTTTCTCTTTGGAGGTACAGTAGTAAAATTAATACAAAAACTACAATTTCAAACAAAAAAATCTAAACCTTTACAAAAAGCATTCTCTTTGAGAATGTCTAAATATAAATCCAAATCCACAAAAAAAAGTATTTATGTCTAAAAACAACTAGAGAATGTATAAGCCTTTTATATAGAGCTCTATAGGAATCTAGTGGCTGAACCACGGGATTTCAGATGTTTTTCTTCTTTACTCTCACCAGATGGAACTAATCTGCCTTCAAAAATGGGATTTTAAAGGCATTGTCTCTATTTTAACAAGTTGTAAAGTAATAGAAATTGAAAAGTAATAGAAAAATATGTTTTCAGTGGGAAAAATTGATCATAATTATTGCATAAATATTAAATAGTACCATGAAATTCTCTCAAAACAAAAAAGAAAAACTAATATCGAACAAAAATGTATTCCATTGATTTCACTTAAAATAAAAAAAGTTATATTTCTGGCGTCCGGTCACTTTTGAGCGCGAACAACACAAGTGTGACTCCCAAATGAACAAAAGCAGAGGGTTAAGAGAAAAGCTCTGATTTAAACTCTTGAAATCTGGCACCTGCAACCGCTTACAGAGGCTTTTTACCAAAGCTAGATAATGGCAATGTCAAACCAAAAAATGTTTTCAGGAGAAATAACCAGCGGGCAAATGTTGTGACTATTTTAATTAACTGAGAGAAGAAGAAATCATGCAGCCCTATATTTTAATCGCAAGCAGATTTTCATGCTAATAAGAGGAGCAAATGTGAAGATGTTAATTTCTCTCAGGAACTAATGAGGAGAAAAAACAGATAAACAGGGAAGTTAAAAGGGCAATAAAAATTGCTAAAAGTAATTATAAAAATAAGATTGAGGGTGTGTTTATGCAAGGTATTCTTAAAGCTGCCTGGAAAGGAATTAAGAGTATGGCTGAAGTTAGTACATGGGTATCAAATCAACAAATGCCTATGGAGAATTATGATACTAATTTTCTTCTATCTAATAAGTATAATGAATTTTTTTCTGCTGTAGTTGATGAGATGGCACTTTTTATAGATAATATTAACACTTTTTAAAGATAATACTAGTTCTTCTAATAATTTAAAATTGAATCCATCTGATATATTGAAACAGTTGAAGGCTACATGGTTCACAGCAAGGCTGTGTACTTTCTCCGGCTCTATTCATTTCATATACAAATGATTGTCAGAGTTTGTACAATAATAGTTATTTGGTAAAATATGCAGACAACACTGTGCTTCTGTCTTTGCTGTCATATCCAGATCAGGAATATGGTCCGGTTTTGGATGATTTTATTTTATGGTGTAATAGGATGAAATTAGATTTGAATGTGTCAAAAACGAAAGAGATGATCATCAATTTTAGTAGGAAAACACTTGCACCTCAAAGGGTGGTCATTAATGACACACAGGTTCATGTAGTGGAGGAATACAAGTATTTAGGAACGATTATTGATAATAGGCTGAAGTTTGATCAAAACACAGATGCAATCATTAAAAAGTCACATCAAAGATTGTTTGTGCTGAGGAAGATAAATTCCTTTAATGTACAGAGAGTCATTCTCAGGGCTTTTTATAATTCATTTGTTGAAAGTATATTGTCCTTTTCCTTTATTTGTAGTATAAATTGACTTTTGTGCCAGAAGCAATACGTTTATGTAATGAATCTAGTTGATTTAGATGATTTATTTAGTGAATAAAATTATTTGTATTTTTTTTTTTGTTTACCCCTTTTTATGTATTTAGTGTGTTTTAAATATATGTATGTGTGTGTTAAGTGTTGTATATGTGAAGCACCACGAAAGTCTGAATTAATTGCCCCAAGGGGATTAATAAAGCTCTAAACTAAAACTAAAAAACGAAATAGCGACTAGTTTTGCAGCAAAGCTCATCTGGCTGTGTGTAGTGTAATGACCTCTTGCTCTTGCTGCATGAAGACGTTGTCTTGGGTTGTAAGAGTGCTCTCTTGTGTCTCACACAGGGCAGTGTTGTGTTACTATTACGCATGAAGAGCCTCTGAAAGATTAGCACACGAACAGAAGGGAAGCTTCTTACCGTTGTGTTAAAGTAACCACACCAAATAAAGAATATTGGTATTGTTATAAAGCACAGAACGGCACTGAAACCCTCAACAGGGGAGACATTTCAGTTACTTTTCAACACATGAGCGTCTGTAAGCCCTATACGGAGAGGACAGGACAGAAGCGTATGAGCTGTGAGTTAGTCACGTCACGCACTAAACCGCAAACGATGATGGAGCGCTTGTTTGAATGAGTGTGTTTGCTTTCCTCCAGCAGGTCTCTCTTTTGGATTTGAATCTGCGGGTGAGGTTTCATTTGCAGAACTGGCAAAGGGTTCAGGTGAATTAGCATTTTGCAAAAGAGGTGAGTCTGTGTTTACCCGTTTCTGTGTCTTTTACTTGATTCTCGTATTAAACCGTGCAGTCACATTCACAGGGCTTTCTACAGAGTTCTCTTGTAAGGCTGAAAAAAAAAACATTACATGGAAATGTTATTATAGATTCGGCATGTCTTCATGAAAGATTTGGACCAGAGCACGAGAGAGAAAAGGGTTTTTAGGGTTGTCTTGCTGGTGTGATGTCACTGCTGCTCTCATCAATGCCAGGCACACTAAATTATAAATTACATTGTGGTTTGTTTTCACCAAACATCTTCAGAACACAGTGACACACATTCTGCGCTTTATTTATTCTGTGCTTAAGTAGAAAACACTGGTTGTCATATGAGGTGAAAGTCTAATAGGTGTGTTCTGGTAATAATGTTTGCACTGCATACTGTTATTTGTATTCTAATCTAATTTCATCTTTGTTTGGCTTCTGAAAATGCTGTCCTAAAGCAGATCATAAGATCTTTTTTGTTTTTAAAGACCTATGCATAGCATCAGTTTTGGCGGGAAAAAATCACAAATTCCATGAAAAATTAATGATGACAGTTTCCATGAAGACTCACTCATTTCTGCATTTCATAATGTATTTCCTGTTTTCTCTGATGTTATGTTAGCGCTCAGCCCTGTTGTCTAAACCTTGTGACCAAGCTCACGTCTCATCCTGTAAACAAGCCGTTCATAATGTTTATTTTTGCATGTGTGTGTGTTCGTTGGCAGCATTAATATGAATTGGTATTATGAAGTTCTAGTATGATAGCATACTGCTGCTGTCAGCATTGATATTGTGAGTGTGCTGTTTTCATCATGTGTTTATTTCTGCAGATGATGATTTCTCATGGTCAGGCGCAGGAGCCACAGTCTTTGGAAGCACAGCGACACAAAATGAAGGAGAAAAGGCTCGCAGTGAAGCAGAAGAGGAGGGCAGTGATGAAGAGACGACTCATAATGAGGAGATCCACTTTGAGCCGATCGTGTCTCTGCCTGAGGTGAGTGTTTGCTGTGATGCTGGTAGCTGTGCTCCTCGTGTCTCTGGAGAAGTGTGACGTGTGCTGATCCTGCAGGTGGAGGTGAGGTCTGGTGAGGAGGACGAGGAGATCCTGTTCAGAGAAAGAGCCAAACTGTACCGCTGGGACCGCAAGCTCAACCAGTGGAAGGAGCGCGGCGTGGGAGACCTCAAGATCCTCTTCCACCCGCTGAAGAAGAGCTACCGCCTGCTGATGAGACGCGAGCAGGTGCTCAGAGTCTGCGCCAACCACAGCATCAGCCCGAGCATCGAGCTCAAGCCCATGAACACCTCGGCTAACTCTCTGGTGTGGACCGCCACCGACTACTCAGGTGCAGCCCTCGCTCCTCGCCTCACACACATCACCCTGCTGCCGCTGTCCTCACGTCTGTATGTTTGTCCACACAGAGGGAGACGGGAAAGTGGAGCAGCTGGCGGCCAAGTTCAAGACTCCAGAGCTGGCGGAGTCCTTCACACGAGCCTTCACAGACTGCCAGAGCCGCATGTCTCAGACTGACGCCGCTCAGACGTCTGCCGCCGAGGCGCTGTCTCGAGACTCCAACCCTGTGGTGTTCTTCGACATCACCGTAGATGACGAGCGTGCTGGGAGAGTCGTCATGGAGCTCTTCGCTCACATCCTGCCCAGAACGGCGGAGAACTTCCGGGCTCTGTGTACGGGAGAGATGGGCTTCGGTTACCGGGAGTCCATCTTCCACAGGATCATCCCGGACTTCATGTGTCAGGTGAGGATACCGTCATTATGTAAAACTAGGGGTGCGATTATAAATCGATTCTGAGCTTAGTTTTTAACAGCAGATGGCGCTGCGTGCTTTAGAAACAGCTGTACTCTGCTTGCTTCCAGTTCCACACATGCAGCATTTAAACCTAAAATAATCATTCATAAAGTTCGAAAAGGTTTAATCAAATTACAAGGGTGTCCACAGTGGGCTGTGTTTACATTGATCTTGCGGCAAGCATAAAAGCCGATGTGCAAGTACATTTAACCACTTACATGACTTAGCCGAACGCACAAGCGCTCTTCTTCGTGAGCATTTGAGTGTGCTGTTAGAAACTAGTCTAGAGCGCCCTCTGCTGTTAAAAACTAACCTCAGAATCCATTCGAGAGAATCACGATGCATTCTGACAATCGAATCGATTTATCATCGCACCCTTAATAAAAACACAGCATGGATATCTGTTTACATCAACGCTTTTACTGGATCAGTTCATTGAAATAAGATTCTTAATGTTAAAACAATAATTATTGCAATTGTTACCTGTAAAGTCAACAAATAATGCACACCTGTAAATGTAATGTAAAGTTATTCTGCTGTTCATTTAACAGACAGTTTTATCCAAAGCAATTGAGTAGCAGAGTTTTTATAGTTATCTGAAACCAAAATCATTAAAAAATGTTTAATTACTTGAAATAAACATGAACTGGAATAAAATATAAAAAACATTTTATTCCAGGTAGTTTCCAGGACACCATTTCTCATTTTCATTTAATTTGAAGTACTAAAATAACTAAAACAAAAATTTAACAGCAATAAAAACGATATAGTCCTACTAAACAAATAATACTAAAAAATACAAAAACAACAAAGTTACTAATAACTCACACAGAAAATAACAAAAATACTATTCATAATACACTGCTCAAAAGAAATGAACGGAACACTTTATTCACACATTGAATCTCAATTAATGAAATATACATATAATGAAATAAGTTGAAAATCTTTACTTGTATACACCGTGTTATTCGTTGAGAAGAAAATGATATAACAATGGTCAATGGAAAGCAAAATCATCAACCCACTGAGGACTGGATTCAAAATCAAACCAAAAATCTGAGTCAAAATCTGAAACTACAGGCTGATCGATAGTGCATGAGTTTCATCACAGCAGCTCATAGTGTAAGTCAGTAGTGTGTATGGCCTCCACGTGCCTGTATGCACTGCCGACAACGTCTAGGCTTGATCCTGATGAGATGATGGATGGATCAGGACATCAGAGAGCTCCTGGATGGTCTGTAGTGCTTGGGATGCTCTGATAAATGATGTCCCACAGGCTCAGGATTGAGGGCCAGTCAGTGGCATCAGTGCTGTAGTGATGGGTACTCGCGTCACTGATGACGCTGTGATTTTGGATCATGTGTCACTTAAGGTGTGTCAGATGACCACTTACCCCGCCGCCGTCTTAGTTCAAGGCATCAGTCGAGGGCTTTCACCTTGGAAGTATGAGAACACTCCCAACAGGGGCTGTTCAGTCACTTACAATTAATGCAAACTGGAGGGAGTTGGTCAGTTGATTTAAATGAAAGATTGGTGATGTAATGTTAACTTGTAGAGTCTTACTGTATTATCAACACTAATAAGACACAAGTGTAATGAAATAATTGTATTAACATAAGATAAACAAGAGTAATCCACGTCTACTAAATAAATACCATGAATGATAAAGGAATAAGATGCATAAAATGCAAGTGATTAAGTTGGGTGTTACTATGACAAGGTTACTTAATCTTGCATTTATTTGTTTTGAGCAACAGTTTATCTTTCCATAAGATAATTTGTTGTTAACTGACATCTGATGTAAATTAGAAAATGATAATATGTAACAATGCCAAGGTCTCTGGAGGAGGTTTGGATAAGTGATATTTACGTTCTCTACGATCGAGTGAGCAGTCCGGTAGCGGTGACTTCTTCCACTGGTTGTGCTGGTAACAATGCATTGGGAAAAGGAGCAGGAATCTGTTTCGACAGCTTTGAACATGAAGTGCTGTAGGATGCTGATCTCCTGGAGCACCAAAGGGTCCTAAAATCTGGAACATGCAGATGTGGCCCTGGAGTAGGTGTAGGAGGTCCTTAGTCTGGAAAAAGCAGACGAAAGTAGCTTGAAGTGAAGGTTTGCTCGCCGGAGCTTAACCTTGTTCCAAATGTCTGCATGTCTTCTGCCTCTCTGGGCTAGAGACTCAGAACTTGGTCAATCCGCTTTTGTCTCTCTGAGATGGAGACTCGGGACGTGCTGCATCTGTTTTTTCGCTGGATGAAGACTCTGAATGTAGAGTTTCTCTTACCTCACGGACTGTGGACTCAGAACGTATCATATCTGTTATTACCTCCTACCACACAGGCCAGAGACTTGTACCCTTTCAACAGACACTCCTTGATCCCTTTATCTCTTTCTGATGAGGAGGAGATTGCAATTTGGCGCTTCTCCATTCTTCTCAAGGCGGTGTGGCCCACCCTTCTTTCCTCCCGTGGAGCTCACTGCCGTAGTCCAAACACATTTAGAAAAGTGTCACTAAAGTTCTACCAATGCATTATTCACTTACCAAACCACAACCAGAATACATTTGGCAATGTTCCAAACATGAAGGAAAAAGATCGAACTGTCATGCATGCATTCATTTGTCCTTTAACAGCGGAGTTTGTGTACGATTTTGCACTACACTTAGCTGCTGTTGAGAATTCTTATTCTTCTGAATAAGCATGAGATGGGTGTGTTGTAGTGTGCATCAGTTTTAAGGTTTGAAAACAGTTATGAATGGATTTGGATAGATCTCTGTGACTTCTCTGTTTCACCCACCGCTGCTGTATCTAAAGATTCCTAAGGAATATTTATGCTGGTCACAGACCAAACCTTAGGAATCAGTCTCTAGACGGGTGAAGGGCAGAAACTGCATGTGGACCAATGAGAAGTCCTTTCCTTCCCGGGCTTTGTACCAGAGGTCTTCTTGTCCTCTAAGAGGTTTCTGCCTGTTGTCCTAGCATCTTTATCTGATGGCGTTTTACAGTTTGCTTATGTTAGTCCACCAAGATCCAATCAAAGTGTTGCAAACCTGTGTCCACTGCTGTGGCGATAGAGGGGCCCCGGCCTAAAACTGGGCCCTGGAATGTGCTGTCCACTACAATGCCTTCATCATCCAGAAGCTGCATACACACTCTGGCCACATGAGGCTGGGTGTTGTCCTGCACCAGGAGGATCCAAGGGCCACTGCACCAGCGTAAGGTCTGAGGATTTCATCCCAGTACCTAACAGCAGTAAGGGAACCACTGCAGGTCTGTGCAACCCTCCCCAGACCATCACTGACCCACTGCCAAACCGCTCATGCTGGATGATGTTGCATAATATTCCCCACAGCATCTCCAGACCAGCATTCCACAGACCTGGTGTTCTCTGGCAAATGCCAGTCAAGCTGCACGGTGCTGGACTGTGAGCACAGGTCCCACTGCAGGACATCTGGCCCTCATTGCCACCCTCGTGAAGTCTGTTTCTGACAGTTGGGTCAGGCACATGCACACCAGTCGCCTGCTGGAGGTCATTTTGTAGGGCTCTGGCAGTGCTACTCCTACTCCTGCTAAACAGTCCCACTCCACTCCAAACCTCCTTGCGGCAGCACATAATGCCTAGTTCATGCTACAGGATTTTTAGCCCGATTTGCAAGTTAACGAGCTCATCGACAGGTCGGGCTGTGATCGGGGGAAAATCAGCAGGTGATCAGCGCTCGGCAATCTTTGTGTGTGAACTACTCAACGACGCACCAAAGAGGCTCGCTGACACATTGGCACATTTTATGAGCAGTTTATTAACAAAAGTGTAGTAGTATCTCAATGAAAGTAAAAGATCTGCTTGGAGTTACTGAACCTCTGGAGCCAGACAGGTCAGTATTGAACATTATGAAGTAAACAAATCAAACACTAGATGCAAACAGCTGTTCATGCTGACGGCCTGAAATATCTGGAGTGTTTCTGCTTCTAGCTTTGGTTTCTGATGGCTGTTTAATAACTCCTGCTGTCTCTCAGGGCGGTGATATCACCAGCCAGGATGGGACGGGAGGGAAGTCCATCTACGGAGCGAAGTTTGAGGACGAGAGCTTCGAGGTGAGGCACACGGGGCCGGGGCTGCTGTCCATGGCCAACCGCGGCAGAGACGCCAACAACTCACAGTTCTTCATCACCCTCAAGAAAGCAGAGCACTTGGACTTCAAGCACGTGGCCTTCGGATTCGTCAAAGACGGCATGGATGTGGTGAGGAGAATCGGAGAGCTGGGCGCTAAAGACGGGAAACCCACGGAAACCATCACCATCTCAGACTGTGGGCAGATGTTTTGAGCTGTTCTACACAAACTACCGTTCATCATGTTTGAGACCGTGTTCCCTGAACTCTTGTGTAAATCAGAACTTGTATATGCAGTGGTTTTATTCTTGTCCTGTTTGTATTTTAATAAAGTGGACAGCACTAGTTGACAATAAAATTCATGCTTTGCAAAAGAAGAAAAACTATTTTATTACAGAACTTGTTTACCCCAGAGTTTCCTCATGTTTACAGGAGCTTAACGGGACAGAAAGTGAATCTTTCGAAGGCTTTCTTTGTGTGTATTTGGTTGAAAGGTCGCTTCACTGGCACGAGGTCCCACACAAACGCAGCCATGTTGCTTGCTATTTTCAATCTCCTGAACATAAAATAAACATCTGGCAACTTGAGTTTCACTACTTATTCAGTGTGTCATTATTGATGAGAAACTGTGAATGCGGCCAAATGCTTCTGGATCAAGTGAAAGCAAAGCTGCTTTATTTCTCCTTTAGTTCTGACAACTGTTTCAGGAAAACGGGTAACTTTAAAAAGATAGTTCATCCAAAATTTCAAAGTATCATTTAATTGATTTACTCTGACTTTCTTCTTTTAGAGATGAATACAATTGGAGTTATATTCAAAAAAGTCCTGGCTCTTATAATGGCAATGAATAGGGGTAAATAAAAAGTGCTCCACATGACTCCGGGGATTAATAAAGGCCTTCTGAAGTGAATTGATCCATTTGTGTAAGAAAAATATCCATATTTAAACCTTTACACCATGATCTCTAGCTTCTGCGTTCATGAGAGAGTGCTTTCCAGTGGACTGAAGGATGGATTCACTTGTTTGTGCTTCAAATTCTTGACCCCATCCACTGCCATCATAAAGCTTGGAAGAGCCAGGACATTTTTAATATAACTGATTGGATTTGTCTGAAAGAAGAAAGTCTCATATGGCTTGAGGGTGAGTAAATCGGGGCCATTTTCATTTTGGGGTGAACTGTCCCTCTGAGTAACCAGCAGTGAGTTCAGGAGTTATTCATTCATGTGCAGTAAATGCACTCTTTAGGGCTAGTTTTCAGCTCCACTTTTCTCTTTACTGTGTAGGTCTGACCTACAGCAAATTCATCTTGTTTTGATAAATAGAAATAGCACACTAGGAGAGGAAACTGGGAGTTAAATCAGTGCCAAAGTAAACCCAGATTTTTGTGCTGAAGAGTAGAATTTTGTGCATTTTTAGGGATGTGATTTTCCGTGTTAGCATATTTTCCAGCCAGGGTATTTTGACTCTTTGAGCTGAACGTAACCAGTGAGGGTTCATCTCCTGCGTCAAGCAGCACGTTTGAGCTTCAGTTTCGCTTCGTTTCATGAAACTGAAGCTGTCATAAGCTCTGTGTGTTGATCAATGTGTTTATATGCGAATAAAAGCTCAAGTTAACTCCGTTCATATAGTGATCATTCAGAAGACCTGGGCACTTTTGCAATGTGTTTATAAACTGTTTGAGGTTGAATGTTTTAAGAGTTTAAGTGACATGAGAGCGAGTAAATAAGAGAATGATCACATATAAGCTGAGGGAAATAATCAGCACTATAATACCTTCACAAGTCATCAGGATGATATCCAGTGAAGCATTAAGGACTGTAGGCTGTAAAATGACCGTTTAGTTATGAAGGTCATCTAGCATCTCCAATTCAGGAGCCTTCATGAAATACATTTGATTTACTTCTGAGAACTGATCAGTACATGTAGTGCTCGCATAAGTGCAGTTACTCTCTTACTAGCGAACAAAAATCTAATTGTTAAACATTTTGTGATTTTCCAACTGACTGAACAACCAAGCATGAAATACAATCCAACAGAACTCAAGTGAGAAATTAAACCGCACAACAAAAGACTGTACTTATTTATTCATGAACCGTTCTATGATTAAACTACAATAGAAATCTCCGTAGTGCTGCAGTACAGTGGAGCTGAAATGGTGAGATGTTCATCTGCTGTCTGGTGTTCAGCAGATCTCACACACACACACACACCACAGAAACAGCATCTGATCAAACACACGAGGAGAGTCAGTAGTGCTCCACGTGACGACAGGGCTGGTTATAGCTCAAAAACCCACCACACGGTTACTTCACAGAGAAACAGCTTGAGAGTTAATGAAATACACTATAATGCACTTACAAACAGTTCCCTCTGTCTTTAGGAAAGAGAAGCGCAGGGCCTGTATGTGTGTGTGAGTGAGTGAGTGTGTGTGTGTGTGTGAGTGAGTGTGAGAGTGTGTGGCTGTGTGTTAGTGTGAGTGAGTGAGTGAGTGAGTGAGTGAGTGAGTGTGTGTGAGAGAGAGTGTGTG
>NW_015539947.1:271088-272278 GCF_001515605.1 Sinocyclocheilus anshuiensis
CACACACTCACTCTCACACACACACTCACTCACTCACACACTCACACACTCACTCACTCACTCACTCACTCACTTTCCTTAGAAAGCCACGTTTCTAGGATTTGTAAACATCTTAAAGACATCTTCTAAACGTCTGTTTGACATCCCTTACCAAAAAGTAGTATACTTCAAGTTTATTTTATTAAGTATACTTAAGTAAAGTTCAAGTATATTTTTAAGTATACTTTATGTAGTGAGTATACAAATATCAGTGTACTAGTAGTATACTTGTAAATGTACTATTTCGATACTCCTTGGGACTAAATTGGCCCACTTTCTAGTACATAAAAGTATACTTTAAGTATAACAGTAGTAAACTTTGAGTACACAACTAGTTTACATATATGTTTTTAGCTTGCACTGCAAAAGTGAACTTATAGGTATACTGATAGTTTACTAATTAAATACCCGTAGTAGCATTTTTAGTACACTTTGAAGTATAGTCTCAGTAAAGTACTAGTTTATTTGTGTTTTGGATATTCTGTACAGAAGAAGTGTACTAGCGCCCCCTACAGTATAACAATGAAAACATTCTCGGAGCACAAGTATAGCTCAAATATATTATAAGTCAAGTATAAGTCAAGTATACTTAAATGCAATAATTTTGGCCCATAGCCATCATTCTTTACTAAACGCACACCAACACCACAAAGCTGGAAACACCGAGTTCTGGGGATTTTTCAGTAACTCTTTAGGTTGATGAATTTCTTTCGAGTTGTTTAATCATTTAGTTTCTCCCAGAAGCCTGATTTTGTGTGCACCTTTTAACAATGTGAGGTGCATGAATGAGAATACATACATATTTGGACAAAGTTTGTGTTCTTTAACAGTATATAGATGTACCACACACTTGGAATCTGAAACAGTAATATTAGTTTTATGCTGAAAAACACTCCATCTCTCAGTAAATGTCTGTAGTAGAGAACAGATTGTGTTTGAATCACATTTATAGAGCTCTTGTCCTGTCCTGTCCTGAACATTTATGGCTTTATGAGTCTGTTGTGTCATTTCATATCCACTGAGAATGACGCATGATTTGAGAAAGGTTTGTGAGTGTTAGTGTGTGTGTAGAGGTGTGTGTGTGTTTGTGTAGAGGTATGTGTGTGTGTGTGTGTGTAGAGGTGTGTGTGTGTGTGTGTGTGGGTGTGTGT
>NW_015539947.1:272447-272671 GCF_001515605.1 Sinocyclocheilus anshuiensis
GGGTGTGTGTGTGTGTGTAGAGGTGTGTGTGTGTGTGTTTGTGTAGAGGTGTGTGTGTGTGTAGAGGTATGTATGTGTGTGTGTAGAGGTGTGTGTGTATGTGTGTGTGTTTGTGTAGAGGTATGTGTGTGTGTGTGTGTGTAGAGGTGTGTGTGTGTGTGTAGAGGTATGTGTGTGTGTGTGTAGAGGTGTGTGTGTGTGTTTGTGTAGAGGTGTGTGTGTGT
>NW_015539947.1:272709-273186 GCF_001515605.1 Sinocyclocheilus anshuiensis
GGTGGGAAGACAGTCCTAAATATGGATGAGGAGACAGGGTGTCTCAGGCATGCAGAACGCTGAAAACACACAATCGCAGTCACTGCATGACGTGAGGAAAACTTTTCTTACGTGAAAACTGATTAGATAGCTTGACTTTTGCATATTACTAATTCATTTCCTTCAATTTTTTTTTTTTTTTGGAGAAAAAAATTAAATTCAAGCGTCACTTCCTGTTTGTTGCTGCCATGTGTTTTAAGTTTGAGCTCTGTCAAGTTAATTCTTTATCGTCTATTTTTTATCTTAAAATCAGTTTTATACACCATCATTTTCGTTTCTACACTAGTTCTATTTTGACTTCCCGAGTCCGCTATTAGCATATAGGCTGTAAGCATCGCCAGCGTGGTTGCCGCTAATCTCGCTTACATAGCTGAAGGTAAAGTGCACACTCACTGTTTCCCTGGTGCTCGTGTTCTCGATGTTTCTGCGCAGATTCCC
>NW_015539947.1:274249-276045 GCF_001515605.1 Sinocyclocheilus anshuiensis
CCCCCCTAGTATTGGTAGGTTTAGGAGTAGGTGTGGGGGAGGGGTCAGGATTAGGGGTGGGGTTATGATTAGGCAATCAGATAGCGATTTCAACAAGAGGGGTAATAATTTTGCAGGGGGTCGAAAATGGGATGACACTCACAAGTCCGGGGTAAGTATAGACGGTTTCAACAGCAACAACATAAACAAACGTTACTGCGCATGCGCGGTTTTGTGGCCCTAACTTAACTTCCGCAAACAATCAATAACAACAACAGCAAAGTCCCTCTAGAGTAGATTATTTCTAATAATAAGCGAAATAAATAAGTAAATTAGCTAGCAAGTTAAAACTATGTCTAGTCATTATTATTTTGGGTTACCGGTAGAAGAAAAGAACCGTTATTTGGCCAAACTTAAATGCGACAAAGTTACACTACCAGACCCGTTCAACAAAATGTTGAGGCAAGAATGTTTTTCCGGAGGTCAGTCAGGTACACATCTTTGAATACCTAGTCGAGAAGGAATGTGTATATACAAGGGAGGCGTTCAAGGCATATCGCAGCTTGGATGCGTATAACTATTTTCATTCCGGAAAAGTTCAACGCATTCTAACCTACACGAATGGAAATACCTGTGTTGTTTACGGGGAAGTCGAGGCGGGTCAGACGCTTTCAAAGAGCTACTCCGCCTGGATCGTTGCGAGGAAGTCCGCCAAAGTCCAGAGTGGGCATTGTACCTGCATGGCAGGGTAAGTATGGCTGGCTATGCTATACAATACAGCTAACGTTACATTTTACAGTAGCATTTAGATAACCTTTTTCAATAAAATGTCTATCTGGATCTGTGCAGCAATGGAGAGGTGTGTAGTCATGTGGGTACGATTTTGGTTACTGTGGAGCAGTGTGTCCAGGATGGACTCCAGAGTGGCCCATCTGTCACTTCAAAACCAAGTGTTTGGTCACGGGTGACTAAGAAGGGGAGCTTTTTTTTGCAATTATTATATTAAATAATTATATCCTGGTCTTTTCACATTTCAGTGTGAAATTGGTGGTATTTTGTACAACATTACATATATCATGGCTATTCTCCTTAATAATTATTGTTTTTATAATGTATATTTATGTATAATATAGATTTCAAATATCCTTTTAGGCCGATCCACAACCAGTAGCTCAGTGCGATTTCTTGAAACCTGGCAAAAAGATCAAGCTACCAGCTCCCCTCTGCCTTCCCTCTCTAAATCCAGATGGGTCACCAAAAAAGCTTTTTAAAGCCCTGAAAGTAAGTTATATTTCATATATCTCTAACAAATCAACCAGTTGGTCTAATGTAAAAGATTCAGTACTATATATATGGCAGTGTAGGTAAGGTCTTTTCACCATTTCTTTTAGGAAGTTGTGTTAAAAGCAGCTCGTAAGTATTTACTTGTCTCATTAGTGTTTAGTGCAGTTGTCATTGCTAGAAAACGCTTGTTTTGTTTACTGTGTGGAGACGTGCTGATATCGTGTTTGGTCTCGTTCTGTATCGCGTATCTTGTCAGTGTCTGCGCTTGCTTGGCCATTTGTTGTGGAGAAAATAAGGAAAGTGTGTCCAGCTGAATTCAATTTGAGTTTTGTTAGACGGGTATTAAAAAAGCTTAGTTTACCACGGCCTCCTCGTGTGAAGACCGAAGAGTGTAAAGACCATCGACTCTACCGTGCGACTCCACCGGGCAGGACACCAGCAAAGGATAAGTATCGCTTTTTATTTCTCCTCTTTCCTATTACTTGTTTCACTTCTGTTTCAGTTTTTATAACCATTTCTTACTATGTGTAAGT
>NW_015539947.1:276076-279476 GCF_001515605.1 Sinocyclocheilus anshuiensis
TGGCAGTGTTATTTTTTAGGATTACTGATAAACTACTGTCGTTTGATTTGTATTATTTGTATTTGTTATTTATTTTTAGTTAAATTATGTCTGAATTTATTATGTCTGTATAGGTCTTTTATTAAGTTTTAGTTTGATTTAATTTGAGTTATTTTATGACTTCAACAAACTAAATGGAAATGAAATAATATATATATTGAGGTGAATTCGTCAGTGAAAATGTAGTGAAAGTACTTATTTAGTAATTCATTTAAAGCTTCATTAGAAAAGCTATGCGTTATTGTAGTTGTCCCCAGGGAGCAAGCCAAAGGCGACTGTTAAAATAATGTGTTCTAGTTCAAATCGTAGCTAAAGCGAATCAACTACTACATTGAGGTAACGTTAATGTGTGGAGACACTGAAGAGGGACTTCAAGAGCCTGATCGAGACGGTGCGTCGCACATCGCACGCGACGACGATCATCATGTCAGGACCGCTTCCCGCGTATCGACGAGGACATGAAAGGTTCAGTAGGCTTTTTGCTTTAAATGAATGGTTATTGTCATGGTGTAAAGAACAGAAACTAATCTTTGTTAATAACTGGAATCTTTTCTGGGAGCGTCCTAGGCTTTTTCGCGCTTATGCAGGGTATGCAGGTGCATATGGGCCCGGGCAGTTTGAGGGCCCGCCGAGCCAAGGGGAACTTTTAATTGAAATGAGGGAATGAATAGAGCCCTGCATGGGCCCGGCCCTTGTCCAACAGCTTATGAGAATTCTCGGCCTAGGTCCAACTGGATACCGTGACTTTTTTTTCTCTCTCTCTTCCCCATTACACAACTAATAAAATAGTTCAGTTTTGATTTTTAATGGCAAAGTGGTCATATTTCTTTTTGTTTCTTCATTAAGTTAATTTAGAAATATGTTTGGAACATTTTATGTTTGTTAAATTCAAGTTTTTGTTTTTTAAAGGAACGACCAAGCGGCAGAGGCAGACAGTGAGTTGAGTATTATGTTTCATCAATTTAGCCTTCTCAAACCAACATGACTTGCCTAAAATAAACAGACATAAAACACCATGCATTTCACAGTATTAATTTAAACATTTAACCTAGATAAATGAGCGCTGTTAGGTGCATATCCAATAGTTTGTGCGGAGAATGGAAGCTAAAGCGCGCTTTGCAGGACATGGAGGCGCCAGCACGATCACTTGCATTTTTTTTTTTTTTATCACAGTGGAAACTTAAAAATACGCCGTCATTTTTGCTTATAAAGGTAAGAGTATACATCATTCGGAACTGCAAATGGTCTACCTTGTGCTTTTGTAAAATAAGGAATACAAACAGGATGCGCTTTCTGTCCTCTTGGTCTTGAGCAGGAGCGCTTCACCAACATGATAAATATATCTATAGAATGCTTTAAATTACTATTTTAAAACAAAATAATGAAAGAGTTTTTGTTTTCGATTTGAATTATGTAATCCGTGCATTTCTCTCTAAAGGCACGTCCAATGAGGATATGGCGAGTCAGGATCATTAATTTTTGCAACATTGACTCAGAAAACATTAGTTTATTAACAAATAATTCAAATATCCCCTCACTATTTTTTACTTTTTTTGTTTGTTTTTTGGGCCGCTGTGCCAAAATTGTGTTTGCATTCAGTAGCCTTTACGGCAGCATTTTTGTGCCACGTTTAAAAATAACTAAATAAATCAGATTAACGTCATAATATTTTAAGAATGAAGTTAAAATTACAATAATAAAATCATGTTATATTGCGTGAAGTTAATGTGAAAATTCCACCTATTGGCCTACTTCTCCAAAAAAAAAAAGTCTGTGGCAACCGTCATTCTTTTTACTTTTTTTAAAGCTCTGATTGATCGATTCATGAGACATTCGTTTGTATTAAATTGTTCTGATTTTTTTCAACATGCATTCAAATATTCATGTTTAGTTCGTGCTGCAAATATTAAAGAGGAAAATATCATTGATTCAAATGCAGCTTGAACTGAGGCGAATTATCTCACTACAAATTAAAGAGCGTAAAGTAACAAAGCACAAAGCTGCGATTACTGGGTGGCTTGCGTGCTACAAATAATAAATGGACTTGAAAACTTTAAACATTTCCAAGCATTAGCCTAGACCGTAAATAAAACAGCTTGTGAATAGTCACGATTCACGTAACGTTATTTACTTCAGAAAAATCAACAATAGGGCCTAAATGAAGTTAACCGAGTTGGAGCCCATAACGTTTGGGGGGGCTGTACACATTTTTTGCATGGGCCCGGGGCTGACTCGTTTCGCCACTGTCTCCCTGTGATCATAAGGCTTCAGTAGATATCAACACATGAACAATAGGCTACTATATGAGCTACAGCCTTATTTTAATAGACATAACATTTGAAAATGAAAATGTGTCAAACTGGGTAGACCAGTTTCAAAACATTTTCAAATAGGCCTATGTATAAACATTTATTAATCATTTATCAATATATAGGCTCTTAATATGAACATGTAGACAAAGAGAAAGGAACAATTGAAATCGCATCATACGACCCCTTTAACAGAAAAAATACTACAGTAAAAACCTAATGGTTCTCTCTCCCTTACTATATACAGTGGAAAACTGTAATAGATCTAACAGGACATTTAAATAATTGTTTCTTTTTAATTTCGTCTTATGTACATGAGGGTTTGACGTCACATCTTATGTTGTTGCATGGAGGTTTATAGCATTATTGTAGTGTGTTTTGTGTTTCTGACACGGTCCGTATATTAGTCTCCTCAGCTTGTGGAAACACTGATGAACTGATTCTTCATGCAGTTCTCTCTTCACTATCGGTGTTATCTTGCTGGCTGTCAGTATGTATTAAAGGATAAAACACAATTTAGTAAGAGCATGGTTATGCTAATTAAGCAGAGAATGGCTGTTTTTGTAAATAAGTTTTAAACTTTAATATTTACAGGTTGTACTGTAAAGTGGTTTGCATTTTTACTGTATTATTTTTACAGTGAACTAAAGTGACATTCATTTATAAATGATTACTAATCGGTATCTTTATGGGTATTGGACTTTTAGCTAATGGAACAGGGTTTGTGTAAAGGATGGCTGGTTAAGTTTAGCTAAATGCTTCCTAAAGACATAACAGATTGTAATTTTGGAGCAAAAAATTTTTTTATCACCTCAACACTCATGTTAGTATACTATCTTCAGTATATCATTAAACAGAATATTCCTTGAATCATAAATAAACGGGGAAACTACTTCATTTCTCAAAACAATATAATATAAGCAGATTGAACCGTGTTCCCTTATAATAATCAGATTGACCCCTGTACACTGTTGACCCTTTAACCAACCCTTAAACCTACCCACACCACCAAACCTGTCCCTAACCTCACCTAACCTGTCCCTAACCTCACC
>NW_015539947.1:284190-289480 GCF_001515605.1 Sinocyclocheilus anshuiensis
TCCACAGCACTAAGTTGATGTATTCCCTCAGCGACCAGCACAGATCAGCTCTAGGCATGACGAAGCGGATATCGTCCTCTTTTGGAAGACCAAACAAAGTAGTTTCGCTTTCACAACGAAGCACACAGCGTCTTCACGACATGGCGGCAGCGGCAACAACAATACTACAGCGAGAATAAAAGTTACACCTTCTTTCTTTGCGTGAACATTTGGGCGGCGTTATGCAAATCTTCCCACATAGTGACGTAGACATGTGGGGGCGTGTTAGAACGAGCCGTTTTAGGTAGGCGTGGTTAACTCTTAACTTTTATAAAGAATATCTCTTTGGATTTGAGACTTTAGTCTTTGCAACTTTACAGATCTGCTTTATGCACCAAGAGCTTGTAACACTCCAAAGAGAAAGGAACAATTGAAATCGCATCATACGACCCCTTTAACAGAAAAAATACTACAGTAAAAACCTAATGGTTCTCTCTCCCTTACTATATACAGTGGAAAACTGTAATAGATCTAACAGGACATTTAAATAATTGTTTCTTTTTAATTTCGTCTTATGTACATGAGGGTTTGACGTCACATCTTATGTTGTTGCATGGAGGTTTATAGCATTATTGTAGTGTGTTTTGTGTTTCTGACACGGTCCGTATATTAGTCTCCTCAGCTTGTGGAAACACTGATGAACTGATTCTTCATGCAGTTCTCTCTTCACTATCGGTGTTATCTTGCTGGCTGTCAGTATGTATTAAAGGATAAAACACAATTTAGTAAGAGCATGGTTATGCTAATTAAGCAGAGAATGGCTGTTTTTGTAAATAAGTTTTAAACTTTAATATTTACAGGTTGTACTGTAAAGTGGTTTGCATTTTTACTGTATTATTTTTACAGTGAACTAAAGTGACATTCATTTATAAATGATTACTAATCGGTATCTTTATGGGTATTGGACTTTTAGCTAATGGAACAGGGTTTGTGTAAAGGATGGCTGGTTAAGTTTAGCTAAATGCTTCCTAAAGACATAACAGATTGTAATTTTGGAGCAAAAAATTTTTTTATCACCTCAACACTCATGTTAGTATACTATCTTCAGTATATCATTAAACAGAATATTCCTTGAATCATAAATAAACGGGGAAACTACTTCATTTCTCAAAACAATATAATATAAGCAGATTGAACCGTGTTCCCTTATAATAATCAGATTGACCCCTGTACACTGTTGACCCTTTAACCAACCCTTAAACCTACCCACACCACCAAACCTGTCCCTAACCTCACCTAACCTGTCCCTAACCTCACCTAACCTGTCCCTAACCTCACCAAACCTGTCCCTAACCTCTCCAAACCTGTCCCTAACCTCAACTAACCTGTCCCTAACCTCACCAAACCTGTCCCTAACCTCACCAAACCTCACCTAACCTGTCCCTAACCTCACCAAACCTATCCCTAACCTCACCAAACCTGTCCCTAACCTCACCTAACCTCACGAAACCTGTCCCTAACCTCACCAAACCTGTCCCTAACCTCACCTAACCTCACGAAACCTGTCCCTAACCTCACCAAACCTGTCCCTAACCTCACCTAACCTCACGAAACCTGTCCCTAACCTCACCAAACCTGTCCCTAACCTCACCTAACCTCACGAAACCTGTCCCTAACCTCACCAAACCTGTCCCTAACCTCACCTAACCTCACGAAACCTGTCCCTAACCTCACCAAACCTGTCCCTAACCTCACCTAACCTCACGAAACCTGTCCCTAACCTCACCAAACCTGTCCCTAACCTCACCTAACCTCACGAAACCTGTCCCTAACCTCACCAAACCTGTCCCTAACCTCACCTAACCTCACGAAACCTGTCCCTAACCTCACCAAACCTGTCCCTAACCTCACCTAACCTCACGAAACCTGTCCCTAACCTCACCAAACCTGTCCCTAACCTCACCTAACCTCACGAAACCTGTCCCTAACCTCACCAAACCTGTCCCTAACCTCACCTAACCTCACGAAACCTGTCCCTAACCTCACCAAACCTGTCCCTAACCTCACCTAACCTCACGAAACCTGTCCCTAACCTCACCAAACCTGTCCCTAACCTCACCTAACCTCACGAAACCTGTCCCTAACCTCACCAAACCTGTCCCTAACCTCACCTAACCTCACGAAACCTGTCCCTAACCTCACCAAACCTGTCCCTAACCTCACCTAACCTCACGAAACCTGTCCCTAACCTCACCAAACCTGTCCCTAACCTCACCTAACCTCACGAAACCTGTCCCTAACCTCACCAAACCTGTCCCTAACCTCACCTAACCTCACGAAACCTGTCCCTAACCTCACCAAACCTGTCCCTAACCTCACCTAACCTCACGAAACCTGTCCCTAACCTCACCAAACCTGTCCCTAACCTCACCTAACCTCACGAAACCTGTCCCTAACCTCACCAAACCTGTCCCTAACCTCACCTAACCTCACGAAACCTGTCCCTAACCTCACCAAACCTGTCCCTAACCTCACCTAACCTCACGAAACCTGTCCCTAACCTCACCAAACCTGTCCCTAACCTCACCTAACCTCACGAAACCTGTCCCTAACCTCACCAAACCTGTCCCTAACCTCACCTAACCTCACGAAACCTGTCCCTAACCTCACCAAACCTGTCCCTAACCTCACCTAACCTCACGAAACCTGTCCCTAACCTCACCAAACCTGTCCCTAACCTCACCTAACCTCACGAAACCTGTCCCTAACCTCACCAAACCTGTCCCTAACCTCACCTAACCTCACGAAACCTGTCCCTAACCTCACCAAACCTGTCCCTAACCTCACCTAACCTCACGAAACCTGTCCCTAACCTCACCAAACCTGTCCCTAACCTCACCTAACCTCACGAAACCTGTCCCTAACCTCACCAAACCTGTCCCTAACCTCACCTAACCTCACGAAACCTGTCCCTAACCTCACCAAACCTGTCCCTAACCTCACCTAACCTCACGAAACCTGTCCCTAACCTCACCAAACCTGTCCCTAACCTCACCTAACCTCACGAAACCTGTCCCTAACCTCACCAAACCTGTCCCTAACCTCACCTAACCTCACGAAACCTGTCCCTAACCTCACCAAACCTGTCCCTAACCTCACCTAACCTCACGAAACCTGTCCCTAACCTCACCAAACCTGTCCCTAACCTCACCTAACCTCACGAAACCTGTCCCTAACCTCACCAAACCTGTCCCTAACCTCACCTAACCTCACGAAACCTGTCCCTAACCTCACCAAACCTGTCCCTAACCTCACCTAACCTCACGAAACCTGTCCCTAACCTCACCAAACCTGTCCCTAACCTCACCTAACCTCACGAAACCTGTCCCTAACCTCACCAAACCTGTCCCTAACCTCACCTAACCTCACGAAACCTGTCCCTAACCTCACCAAACCTGTCCCTAACCTCACCTAACCTCACGAAACCTGTCCCTAACCTCACCAAACCTGTCCCTAACCTCACCTAACCTCACGAAACCTGTCCCTAACCTCACCAAACCTGTCCCTAACCTCACCTAACCTCACGAAACCTGTCCCTAACCTCACCAAACCTGTCCCTAACCTCACCAAACCTCACCAAACCTGTCCCTAACCTCACCAAACCGGTCCCTAACCTCACCTAACCTAACCCGTATCACACCCCAATAGCAGCACAATCTTTTCATCATTTTATAATATGTTACAATCACTTGTAGATTCTCAATAAGTGCTTGATCACATGGAACTGAAAGTTTAATGACATCTGTAAGTATTCTAACTTACATGAAATAATGATTTGTTTGAACATTATCCATTGTTTAATAAGTTTATTAGCAAACATTAACAAGCACATTATCTCACGTTTCTAACTCTTTGAATATATATTAACTAATGATCCATTAAGCATCATATAATGCTCGTTAATGATTTATTAATGAAAGTTATTATAAAGTGTTACCCAGATTGGCAGTGGGTGGAGTTTGTGAACGCCTGGATGATTTTAACCACAGAGTGTGTGTAACGTATCATCGGTGTTGTTTAGGTGCTTTGAGTTTAGATTCTTTGCCTGTTTCTCGGCACATTTCCCTTAGTTTCCATAGGTACGGATTAGAAGAGTGTCCATCTGATGCAAAATCTCAGCAGTAGTAGTAAATTAACTTGCGGCACGCATTAACGCACAACAGATATGAAAAGAACAAGGATTAAGATCAGTTTAAATCGAGTGTTCGTTTCTAAGAAACTTTAAAGAATAAACGGAACAGCTTTCAAAGTGGTTTAATTAGATTATACTCTGACTGACAGACACAGCTGAGGTTGAAACCCAGTATTTACACTCCTTCACGTCAATGTTCATTCAATGAACCTCAAATCTCTCATGGATATGAGATTTACAAACACCAACACAACCATTAGGCAATTTGTGGAAAAATGATATAATGATATAATTTATATTAAAATTTGATAAATATGACCAACATTTCTTATGTATGATTTACAGCACAGAATAATCTTCAATAACCCAGATAAAAAAAAAAAGATCCCATCAGGACTGACAAGTTGTAACTCAGTAGAAAGCAAGGCTGCATAAGCCCAGAGAAGATCTGCTGATATGTTTAGCTGTGTTACTCCTCTCATCTGATGCCTGACCAGCTGTGCAGATATGATGTCCAGCCTGACCCCCGTGAGCCCGCGGACTCCTCCTCACCTGCACACACACACACACACACACACATCACAGCGGCACACCAGCAGACGGCTTGCAGATAGACAGGGAATGTGCATGATCTCTACTATAGAGACGGACAAAGCCAGTCTTCATTCACACGTGTGCTGATGTCATGAAGTCTGACCTGCTGTTACTCAGCCTTGAGCGTTTCACCGTTCGCTGCATGAACATGTACACTAGGCAATCAAAGATTTCGTCTTGGAGGGCAAAATCACAGAAGTAACGCACCTTGAGCGATGGCAGCCAGCTTGCTCTTCTCCTCGGGGCTCAGCTGCAGCATGGTGTGAATGACAGGAAGTAAAGCCTGCCGCTCGCTGCCGGAGCGCAGGAAGATGAACTGCAGCAGCACGTTTTTAAGGTACTCCAGGTTGGCCACGGATTTCTCACGCTCCTGATTGCGCTCGAGTCGACGCACCTCACTCTTCAGGAGCTGCAGAGACAGTGTTCAGACACATGTGAGAGAACTGTAGTGTAGTGTAGTGTAGTGTAGTGTGTGTGTGTGTGTGTGTGTGTGTGTGTCTCTCACAGTGATCTGCTCCATTAGGC
>NW_015539947.1:293357-300438 GCF_001515605.1 Sinocyclocheilus anshuiensis
CCTAACCTCACCAAACCTGTCCCTAACCTCACCTAACCTCACCAAACCTGTCCCTAACCTCACCTAACCTCACCAAACCTGTCCCTAACCTCACCTAACCTCACCAAACCTGTCCCTAACCTCACCTAACCTCACCAAACCTGTCCCTAACCTCACCTAACCTCACCAAACCTGTCCCTAACCTCACCAAACCTCACCAAACCTGTCCCTAA
This sequence comes from Sinocyclocheilus anshuiensis, assembly GCF_001515605.1. Taxonomy (NCBI): domain Eukaryota; kingdom Metazoa; phylum Chordata; class Actinopteri; order Cypriniformes; family Cyprinidae; genus Sinocyclocheilus; species Sinocyclocheilus anshuiensis. Next base: position 293,570 of record NW_015539947.1, read on the forward strand.
CCTCACCAAACCTCACCAAACCTGTCCCTAACCTCACCAAACCTCACCAAACCTGTCCCTAACCTCACCAAACCGGTCCCTAACCTCACCTAACCTAACCCGTATCACACCCCAATAGCAGCACAATCTTTTCATCATTTTATAATATGTTACAATCACTTGTAGATTCTCAATAAGTGCTTGATCACATGGAACTGAAAGTTTAATGACATCTGTAAGTATTCTAACTTACATGAAATAATGATTTGTTTGAACATTATCCATTGTTTAATAAGTTTATTAGCAAACATTAACAAGCACATTATCTCACGTTTCTAACTCTTTGAATATATATTAACTAATGATCCATTAAGCATCATATAATGCTCGTTAATGATTTATTAATGAAAGTTATTATAAAGTGTTACCCAGATTGGCAGTGGGTGGAGTTTGTGAACGCCTGGATGATTTTAACCACAGAGTGTGTGTAACGTATCATCGGTGTTGTTTAGGTGCTTTGAGTTTAGATTCTTTGCCTGTTTCTCGGCACATTTCCCTTAGTTTCCATAGGTACGGATTAGAAGAGTGTCCATCTGATGCAAAATCTCAGCAGTAGTAGTAAATTAACTTGCGGCACGCATTAACGCACAACAGATATGAAAAGAACAAGGATTAAGATCAGTTTAAATCGAGTGTTCGTTTCTAAGAAACTTTAAAGAATAAACGGAACAGCTTTCAAAGTGGTTTAATTAGATTATACTCTGACTGACAGACACAGCTGAGGTTGAAACCCAGTATTTACACTCCTTCACGTCAATGTTCATTCAATGAACCTCAAATCTCTCATGGATATGAGATTTACAAACACCAACACAACCATTAGGCAATTTGTGGAAAAATGATATAATGATATAATTTATATTAAAATTTGATAAATATGACCAACATTTCTTATGTATGATTTACAGCACAGAATAATCTTCAATAACCCAGATAAAAAAAAAAAGATCCCATCAGGACTGACAAGTTGTAACTCAGTAGAAAGCAAGGCTGCATAAGCCCAGAGAAGATCTGCTGATATGTTTAGCTGTGTTACTCCTCTCATCTGATGCCTGACCAGCTGTGCAGATATGATGTCCAGCCTGACCCCCGTGAGCCCGCGGACTCCTCCTCACCTGCACACACACACACACACACACACATCACAGCGGCACACCAGCAGACGGCTTGCAGATAGACAGGGAATGTGCATGATCTCTACTATAGAGACGGACAAAGCCAGTCTTCATTCACACGTGTGCTGATGTCATGAAGTCTGACCTGCTGTTACTCAGCCTTGAGCGTTTCACCGTTCGCTGCATGAACATGTACACTAGGCAATCAAAGATTTCGTCTTGGAGGGCAAAATCACAGAAGTAACGCACCTTGAGCGATGGCAGCCAGCTTGCTCTTCTCCTCGGGGCTCAGCTGCAGCATGGTGTGAATGACAGGAAGTAAAGCCTGCCGCTCGCTGCCGGAGCGCAGGAAGATGAACTGCAGCAGCACGTTTTTAAGGTACTCCAGGTTGGCCACGGATTTCTCACGCTCCTGATTGCGCTCGAGTCGACGCACCTCACTCTTCAGGAGCTGCAGAGACAGTGTTCAGACACATGTGAGAGAACTGTAGTGTAGTGTAGTGTAGTGTAGTGTGTGTGTGTGTGTGTGTGTGTGTGTGTCTCTCACAGTGATCTGCTCCATTAGGACAGCGTTCGTGGCCTCGGTCTCGTGCAGCAGACTGTTCAGGTGCTCCATGCTGCGGGCGGCCGTGCTGAGCTTCTGCGTCAGCTCCTCTTTACTGGGCTCCGTGTGCCAGACAACAGGCTCTACACACACAAAGACACACATTACAAGCATGTCAGGCTTTACAGTAGCACACTAACACAGCAAGCTTCCAGTGTTTCGGTCACTCTGCTTTGTGGCGTGTGAAGCCTGAGGCAGATGCTTTACCGTGTTTGAGGTCTGCGGAGGTGAGCAGCTGCTCCAGAGAGGGCAGAGGGGTCCCGCTGGACGACAGTGACTCGGTCTCGGTGGTCTCCATCCCCTCACCCTCCTCTCTAGCCATGCCCTGCAGGTCCAGCTGAGGAACATCAGCAGGCCTTCTGTCCACATGACCCTTCCTGCTGTGCTGCACATGCACTGTGCCTGCAGCAGACAGAAACACACTCAGGTCAAACACTGCAGCACCCACAGCCTGAGGGAGAATCATCACATCCGTGCCAGTGTCTCTCTCTCACCGATGCTGCTGGGCTCTTTCTGCAGCTGGAAGAGCTGGGCCTCCAGTCGGCTGATCTGCTGCTGCAGCGTCTCTACAGTGCTGCAGTGCTCGTCCTGAAGATGGCGCGTCTGCTCACGGAAGCTGCTGCGCAGAGCCTCGCTTTGGGCGCTCAGTTGAGCTGCGCACTGGCCGTGTTCAGACTTCAGAGCCACACTCTCAGACTGCAGCGACAGCAGCCTGTCACGGACACAAACACAACATCAGAGAGCGCACGAGAAAACTACATCTCAAAGAACAATGTGTCTCTTGAGTTCTCGCATCATGAGTCCCACACACTCACAGCACTGTCTTTAATATTCCAAACAAGCACTGATATATTTACATGTTGCACCAATTTTTTTATCATGATTATGTTTACAGTAAGTGAAGAACATTGACACTCATTTGTAATTGCAGTTGTCATCACAAATGTAAGAATTATTTCATAATACAGTTAACATACACAAAAGTCATGCAGTGTGTGTAATTTGAAGTGTAAAAATTAAGAGAAAAATCCAGATTGACTTTTTTCATTTTTTTTTTTTAAGTAAATTGTGCTCAGAATTTTAAAGTATTTTGAGAAGCATTTTCCTCAGAGTATTTTGAAAGATGAAATGTAAATAAGTGCCATGCTGTTATAGATTATAGAGGTATATATTCTGGAATAGAATCTGAAATGAATCATATAAAGCCATTAGTTTCAGTTTGTCATTAGATTGTTAGAGCTTTGCATCAATGGATAGGGAATTTATGGTGCAGTTTCTTAATAGAGCAACAGATGTGATAGACACAATAGAACTTATGAATAGGCTAAATATTAAACTCTTATATTGAGTTTATAAAAGACTGAAGCACAAAAGCGTTCATGCATCAGTTAACTCTCTTTGAGAATATCAAGACATATGTCTGTGAACTGAAGCTGAAGCGCAGCATCACGCAGCTAGACCCTGACCCCAAACATACAAGCAAGATGAAAACAAGAGGACGGCCTGTAGTTCATGCTCGGAGCTGAAGCAGTTGTGGAAGGTTTGGAGCTGCTCCACAACACTGAAACACTAACAGATAACTACAGGAAGATTTTAGTCCAGGGGTCTCAACCTGTGGCGTGCAGAGGGATAATCAGTGGCACGCGAGCAAGAGGGAAAACTGCATTCCCACATACATTCTGAGGTAATCAATCCTCATAGTCACACATGAAAAAAATACCTCAGAAATATATAAGATTCTGCACTATTTGTATGATAATGAAATACAGATTTTTATCTGAACATTTAAAAAGATTATGTACTGTATAAAAACAGCATGTGGTTAAAAAAAAAAAAGTGTGGGGGGTGATGGTTGGGGCTTATTGGCACAGTGGTAAACCAGAAAAAATAAGAAAGGCATGTCCAAAAGGTTGCCGACCCCTGATTTAACCACACGTAATGCTGTTAATGGGGCTAAACCTGTTACTGACTCTAAGATGCAATCATTTTGTTATAGAACTTTCAATAACAGATGCATGAAAGATGCATTCCATTCTGTTTTGTGCTCATGAAGAGGCTTTTGTATGCATTCACAGGATTTGCAAAATACAGAAAGCACTTTGTTTGTACAAGTAATGTGAGAGTCCATATTGCTCAGGCAGACACGGTCTGGCCAGCTGAAAGAAGCCTTGTCCAACAATAGCAGCATTGTGTGCTTGTGTCTGCCAGACAGTAATCATCTCGAGTGTCGCGCAGCGGGCGGGCGGGACGCGTGCGCTTGACAGCACTCATCTATAGAGGTGAATGCAGAGCATCTCCATGAACAACAATAACATCAGCAGACACGGGAAACTCGAGGCAGTGTAAAGCATGGCAGACGTTATGATTTACACACTGCAGCCATGAGCGCTTGAGCAGAAAACTCCCTCGTTTTTGATTTGATACGTCAGCGGTTCAACAGCATTACAGAGGTTTTAAAGAAAACCGTCGCTCGCAGACCCACATTTAAAAAAAAAAAATCATTACATGAGATCTATTTAGACGAAACCATGAATCCTACAAGAGGAAGACTGTGCTGGTAAACCCTTCGGTGTTTCAGCTATCTGCAGCTGTGCAGTCAGGAGGTGTAAGGGTGCAGGCTCATGTGCGTGTGCCGGCACCTCTCTCGCAGCTCAGCCTCTTTGCTGACGCTCTCCTGCAGGATGCGGTTGTGTCGCTCCAGCAGCGTGTCGTGCTCCACCTGCAGCTGCTGCAGCTCTGAGGTGCTGGACTGGAGGCTCTGCTGCGTCTCCTGCAGGCGGCTGCGCAGCTGCTCCACCACGGCCTCCATGTGCTCTCTGACACAACACAAACACATCATCAACCACACACACCAGCACAGAGCCACACACTTTCACTAGACAGATTTCACTCTCGTCACGAGCGGTTGGAGTTAAAGAGGCGTGTTTGATGTCAGCTCTGCTGAAGAGAATCACAAAACACTAATTACAACAAACATTCACAGGGAAACATTAACGTTATTTAATATTTAGGAAAATACATGCATTTGAATTTAACATTTACTAACAAGAAACTGCCTGAAACTACATACATTTATTAGACTTAAAAATTGATATTTAAAGTGGGAGAGCTGTTACAGGCTACTATTGAATTATTGCAAGTTTGCACATATAGTTCAGTAATCTGTAAATTAAGGAATACCGAATCAGTGTTTTGTAAATGAGACGAGTAAAGAGCGTTGCTGTAGAAATCTGCCTTTGTGTCATGTCTTTATATTTATGCTCATTCAGTGCCTGCAGTATTCTGGAACATAACTGCGTTAAGATGTCCTTATGGACCACTGAAACTGATGCTGCTTTCTTCTGTACAACGGATGTTACGGATTAAATGTTAATCACCATTAATAACACTTTTATCATTGATCTTATCTATTGTTGATTAATCAGTTTCAGCACAAATGCACTAATTTGTAATCAGGGGAGCAGACAATGAAAAGTGTCCTTATACAGTCATCAACACTAGAGTGCGCACTAGAGCTTGTGTTGTGTGTTCTTCATGTCCACAAAACAAACACGGACGCTTTGGCTTCCCATTAAGATTGTTCACTACAAACACAGATTAAAACGTTGAAGGCATGGTTGGTTGCAGTCAGTTTAACCACCATCACAAATTGGTACACTGCCTTCATTGTAGTCCATGCACAAAGTCAGTCGCTCACCCCCACACAAACATTTTCTATTTTAGAAAAAAATATCTGTGATAAACTGGATTGAGGCCCTATCATAGTACAAAGACTGCACTTATTATGAACTTATCCATCCATTCTCACTTTATTTAAACTAAGACATGTCATATCGAGTTAAGTATGGTGTGCCACAGGGCTCAGTGTTAGGTCCTCTACTTTTCTCCTTTTATGTGCAAAACTAAGGAGAGATTGTCTGGAAACATGGCAGTAGTTAATTAGTTCATTATTGTCAGTGATATTCAGATTAATAATTCAATTAAAAACTTCTGATGGCTAGTAATTTCCTTTTACTGAATTCTGATAAACCAGGGATTCATTACTGAAATAAAAACTTCTGAATGTAAGAGGATACCTGTCGTTTGAAAGTCACATTTGCAGTGTTTGTAAAAGTGTTTGTAGAACTAACCCTAACTCAAAGTAATCACTTATAAATGGTTTAGTTCATATCACACTATAGTTCATCATGTTGTGAAAATTTGGTCAGTTAATTATAACAATACTAAATACTCAAAATCATCTGCAGGAGACGATCCTTTTCGGCTCAGATTCAGATTCAAATCTCTAGTCAAGCATACACCTACGTTCATTACCTAAACACATGGTTATGCTGCATTAATAAGGTCGACCGGAACCCAACACTTCTCAATTAATATAAACCTAAATGATTACGTGAACGGTATCTGCAGTTATAAGTGTCTGTTTTGTTTTACTGTCCAACAACAAAAGACACTATCTACATGCACCTCAGCAAACAATATGGCACTGAGCTTTTAATTACTACTTTTACAGTTTGATTAATATCTGTCAGCTAAAACTACATTTTTCCCCCCAAGCAAAATTAAATGGTATGTTGCAAACTGTGAACAATATTGTGATTTTGTACATTGATACATCAGTAGATCACATTTTTAGTGTAAAATAAATTCTCTGTAAAATAATTCCGGCTTAAATCACTGTGCTGTTGAACTGCAGAATGCACACTATTTTCCAGCTCTATCCAAACAATAAAGTAAGTTTGTTTACATGTAAAAGAGCCGTAGCACAATGTCATAATTGGACTGCGTGAGAGAGAATGAATCTGCCTAGAGAAAGAGAGTGAAAGTCTTAAGGAAGTGATTCACAGATCATTGAAACGGCAGCTAGAAGAGAAATCACATTCTAAACTGCTGGAGAAAATAACATGAAGAAGCTCTGCACTAAATGCAGCAATAACATGACATCACCTCTCCTGTTTGAAAGCGTTGCCGTCGCTCTGAGCTGAGCTCTTGTGTTTCTGCTGCTTCAGCACATTGTGGACTCGCACCTTATAACTCTCAAACTCAGACACCGTCGCCACAAGATCAGCCTGCAATCAAAACAACACAAGAGAGACAGTGCGTAAATAAAA
>NW_015539947.1:301822-356851 GCF_001515605.1 Sinocyclocheilus anshuiensis
GCAAAAGCAAGTGTAGACAAACATGTATAAATATACAGAAGCTGACGTGGGCATTCTTTGCTCAAGCAAACAGCGCTGCAGCGCTCTAATGAATAAAATCATGTGTGCGTTTCCCCTGAGCAGGAAACTCAGAAGCATTTCCTCTCGCTTCTGTAGCTCACGATTTATTAGGAGCCGCTGGGGCTGATGGCTGAGCTATAATTGTGTTTTGTTAACAAGACTAGTGTCCTGTGGAAAACATCCCAGTGTCAGAGCTTCAATCTGTCTGCAGGAATGAGCAGAAGGACACGCAGCTCGACTGTGCATCTAAGGGAGAGATGCTATACACAGACGGCATGAGGAGGCAGTCTAGTGTTCACCGCAGCACCTTAGCGGTCGTGCACTCGTCCTGCAGCGTGTTCAGACTGTGCTGATACGAGCTGGAGGTCCGCTGGTGCTGCTCGCTCATCAGCTTCAGCTGCTCCTGCAGCCGGTGACGCTCGGCCGTCAGCTCACTGCACTGGATCTGAGACAGAGAGACGCACACACCACCCAGTGAGCCACAGCAGACCATACAGAGATCCAGAACATCACCCCAACACCTCCTACCTTCAGCACCTCCAGCTGCTGCTGATGGGCCTCCAGATCTCCTCTCAGAGCAGACTGCGAGATCACCTGCGCCGCTTCCTAAGGACAACATGCACTGCATCACTGTACAAACACACCGCCATATCAAGCTACAGGGTTCACATCATTCTCTTGATCTTCTAAATTAAGAGCAAGGCGACGCGTGACTAATTAGATGTTCATTTTTAAGGACGTGTATTCCGAGACTGATTTCATGACTCACTTTTTGTTTTGCGTCTGCCAGATCTTTTTTGGTCTTGACCAGCAGTTGTTTCATCCTGGAGGCTTTGTCTTCCGTCTGATCCAGCAGCAGCTTCAGAGACTCTGAGAGAATCAGCACACAATGAGATTCATCAGCGTTTGATCCTGTGGAGCTGGAGGCCGACTCTTTCACACAGATCACAACATCAGCCACGCCGGCTGCAAATGAACAGACAACACTGTTGTAAGTACCGATTTCCTCCATCAGCCGTTGTTCTCGTTCTTTCTGTGTCTGTATGTGCATCTCGTGCTCCTCCATCTGCTTGTCTTTCTCACAGAGCTTGTGATTGAGCTCTTTCACCAGCTTCTCGTAGTCTGCCATCTCCATGTCCATCAGTGTGCTCTGCTGAGCGTCCTGCAGAGATCAGCACAACACTCAACAGGCTGCAGTTTGGGCGAGCAGCATTTATGAATGAAATGAACTCTTAAACATATAACCTGCATCACACAGGGAACACAACACATCAGTATGTTCTATATCAATCTGGAAATATCAGTGGAGCAGACAATGAGCTGTATCAGCAACACAACGATCAATAATACAATTTAAAAGTGCTCTTTATTACTTTAATTCATGAATTAAAAAAAAGTTATATGTAATATGAATATTACTTTATTTTTGTTCTTCCTCAGTATTTTTGTCTTGTTTTCCAGTGCAAAACTAAAGATTCTTAAATCAAAACATTTACTTGAGAAGCAAAATAACAGAACATAAGAAGTCTTTTATGCTCAGAATTTGCTCAAAATTAACAGACTTTATGATTAAAACAAGAAAAATATCTGCCAACTGGGTCAGAAAAATCAACTTAATTCAAAGGGGAAAAAAATAAGTTTTCACAGCTCATTTACAGATATTTTTTCTTTTTTTAAACATTAACTTGCTTAATTTCGTTCAATTTCTCAGAAAACAAGACTTCATATCTTCATTTCCATTTTTTTCCCCCCCAAGTAAACTGGGTACTGACGTTGAGCTAAATCCAGACTCTAGTCAAAATCCTATCCATCTATCTATCTGTATATTTGTTGGGGGGTAGGATCAGGATCAGGATGTGAACAGGAGACTGGACTGGGTCGTGCCTTGCGCAGCTGCTCGAGCTCCTGAGCGGTCTGCTGGAGCTGATGTTTGTGTCTGCTGAGCTGAGCCTGGAGCTCCTCCACCTCCCTGACTGCAGACTGATGCTCCTGCAAGAAAACACATCCACACAGATCCAACAACAGCCTCAAAACCTCAATGAAGAACAACAGAAAACATTCCTGCAAACCTACGATACCAGTGACAGAAAAAAAAAAAAAAATATATATATATAGAGAGAGAGAGAGAGATGTTTTGCTGCAGGGATGCATCAGAAAGTCAGTGTTTGCTGTAAGAGGTCAGACTCGTTGAGCTGTACCTTAGACTTCTGCTCTCTTAAAAGCCTTTCTGCCTCCAGCTCTCGCTCCAGCCCACACTTCAGCTTCTGCGTCTCCAGTATCTGTGACTCCAGCTGCGTGGCGTTACTCTGCAGCGTCTCTATACGGGCCGTGAGGTCCTGTCGCTCTGAGGACAGCAGCTCGTGCTGAGACACAGACACACAAAACAATCATCCCGCTCATTCTGTACTGCTGCACACTTAAACATGCGTGAATGTCATTAGATACAAGTGAATCAGTCACAGGCTGCGGAGGCTAGATTCACGTCTCTTCATCGGTTCTGCTCAATGACCCTCAATCATTCACAGATGTTTAGTGATTGTATGAAGCCACTTCTCCTCAAGTTCACACACACAGGTGTCCAGCAGAGGAGCCACAGGCGTACAGAATCACAATCACTACAACCTAAACCTATTCCGCCCATAAATCACACTTGCTTTCACACGACGACGGATAGACGGCTGTTACTGAAGTACCTGCTGAACTGCATTGTGAAGGCGTTTGGTTAAATCTTCACTGTGTTTACTGGCCTGCTCCAGCTTCTCTCTCTCCAGATCCAGCAGCTCAGCCTGCTTGTCATAATCCACCATCAGGTTCTAGAAATGTGTCGTTTAAAACAGCACTAGTAAACCTCTCATCTACAGATGAATTCAACTAGAATAGAGGACTGAACTCCAAACCTTGTAGTCCTCTGCGCCGTGGATGATGTCCTTCATAGACCGTGATAATGTGTCTCGCTCAGCCTTCAGCTGGTCCGCTTCTTCTCTCAGAGAGACGACCTAGAGCGCCAAACACAGCCCAAATCAACAGCACTGACAGAGACGCTATCTGACACCCGTCTCCACGAGTACGAGACACGTCAAACCTCTTTCTTGCTGTTGTCCAGCTCCTTTTTAGCCTTCACAGCAACAGCTTTGATTTTGTTCATGCGTTCATCCTTATCTTTGCTTTCTTTCTTCAGCATTTCTACATTACAGACGAATCATCAAGAATATAAAAGAAACAGTTCAGGCAGGCATCATGAAATAAAGAGGTTTTCTCAAAGTCTAACGTGAACGAACTTACCTATTTCATGAGATAAAGCTTTAATTTGTTCATTTTCATCAGACAACGATGACTCCTTGCACATCTGAAAATGGACAGTCAGCAGAAAAGAAACATAAGAGATCTTTGTGGAGCAATTCTGCTATAAATAACTGCATGTTTAGACTATTAATGCATGATTAATGCTAGTCCGTCCTCGAGTCCCTCTAGATAAACACCAGGCATTAAATGAGCTGACGCTGCTGCGCGGAGGTTTCTGATACAGCCTGCCACTGTCCATCTCTCTCTGTTATTATAATTCATGGAAACAATAATGGAGCAAATGAGAACAGAAAAATGAAATGCATTCTGGTCTCTCAAGCACGTCTATAGAAGCTGACCCTGCTATTCTTAGCTTTCTCCTTTGAGATCTCAGTGATTGACTTCTTGCTTCTATACAAGAAAACATTCTAGCCTGCATCACAAACACAGGATACCTGTAAGTGAGCGACTTCTTCCCTGAGCTGCGATATTACAGCGTCTCTGTCAGCAAGAGCCTGCTGGAGCTCGCTGGCCTCGTGAACCTGTGCGTCGCTTTCATCCGGCGACTCCTTTCCTTTTTCCTCTAAACCCCTGCTCAAGTCAGCGACCTGAGCGAGCAGACTGTGGTTTTCTGCCCTCAGCTTCTCATTCATGGCTTGCATTTCTCTCAGGTCCTTCTGCAGTCCCTCGGTGTCTAACAGCACATCATCCAGACTGGCCTTCAGCAGGTCCTTCTCCCGCAGGAGGTCATGGATTCGCGCCTGCAGCTCGGCGGTGACATGCTCGACTCTCTCCTCCAGCTGCTGGCGTAACACTGCTTTCTCCTCCTGAGCTGCAGTCCAGAGACGGTCTATGAGCGCAGAGATATCAGACGAGCCGTCGACCTCCGTCTCAGAGAAGCTCTGCTGCAGGATCTCAGTGATGTGGCACTGAAGGCCAGAGAGATGCTCCTGATTAGCCTCCATGTCTCGCTGAAGGCCGTCTCTCTCTTCTGACAGACTGGAGATCTGAGACCGGAGAAGCTTGATGGTGTCTCCACACTCGTCCTGTCTGGCTTGAAGAGCACTGACATCCTCCTCGAGGGTCTTTATGCGCTCATCTTTCTCCTCGGTCACGGAGGACAGCTGATTCTCCAGGTTACTGGCCTGTGTGAGCTCATGCTCGGATTCAGACCTTGTGAACTTCAGCATCTCCTTGAACTTGAGGACAAGAGCCTCCTCGTGTTGAAGACTCACTAGGATCTCTTCATTTTTGTTCCTTAGGTCCTCAAAAGACATCTCCAGTCCCTCCGCTGCCGACTCTGATGCTTCTTCTGCATTTATGCAGTGCTCCAGCAATCGGTCCCTCTCCTGGAAGACGCTCTGGAGCTTCTCCTGCAGAGCCTGAAGCGAGGCAGCCGTGTGCTCCTTCATGGCTCTGTACTGCTTCATGAAGCGCTCTGCTCGGTCCTGATCTTCAGACGGAGCTGAGGGTCTGTCTTGCTGCTCTCCTCCAGCACTCCAGCAGGTTTGCTTCAGGCCGTCGCTGTGGGACTCTTCAGAGACGCTGCACCTCTCTTCACCTCTGTTCATCTGAAGCTCGTCGATTCTGAACTCCAGTTCTTCCTTCTCCACGGTGAACTCCTCTCGCACCTGCTTCAGCTCGGACTCCAGCTCCCGCTTCACATTTCGCAAAAACACAAGCTCTTCCTGAAGCATCATGTTTCGAGACTGCAAATCCTCCAGTGCCAGTTTCAGCACGCTGGCCTCGTGACTCGAGTCGTCCGATATCTTGGCACTCGGGGACTGTTTGGGAGGCCCCGCTCTGTTGGTGTCCTCCTCTTCCTCCTGCACGTCCTGCAGGAAGCCCTCCTTCAGCGCCAGCTGCTCCGACAGCTCCTCCTGCAGCAGAAGCAGCCGCTCGCGCTCCCTCTCGAAGTCTGCCGCGTTCACCTCCAGCTGCTCCTCCAGGAACCGCACGTCATCCTCGTACTGTCTGTTCAGCCTCTGGATTTCCCTCTGGAGGTTCTCCGTCTCCTGCTGGGACTCGGTGAGGCTCGTCTGGTGAGAGTCTTTCAGATCCTCCGCTGCTGCCATCCACTGGCGCCTGGCTTCTTCCAGCTCTTCCTGAGTTTGAGATATTCTGGACTCGTATTGAGTACAGGTTGCTTTGAAGTCAGCAGTGAGCTCCGCTGTGTGCGTCTGCATTTCTGTACACTCTTTGTTTTTGAAGTCTAGCTCCTCCTGAAGAGCTGCTAATCTCGCCACTGTCTCCTGCGAATACATGTGACCTAAAGTCAGTCACTTAAAAACAGCGGAGTTCATACAATACATGTAAAGTTACAGAAAGAACACGTGGAAATCATGGATTCAACACAATCTCAACACCTCTAACACAAGCTTTAATTAGACTCCATTATCCTCATTATCTTAGAGGAGGAAGAAGAGTAAGTGGGAAATATAGATAGACTTCAATGTAAGAAACGATTACTAGATAAACTAAACTAAACAATATGAAAATGATCACACAATTTCCCCACTGGATCATTTATTTATACCTTATTTTGTGCAGTATTTATTTCCTCACTTTGCTTGTTATTACACTTGCAGTTGATCATATTTAATATGCATTATATTTGCTGGATACTAGCCAACCTTACACAAGTGCTGTAAATACCTGTGCTTGCTTCCTGAACTCTTCGTGTTCTCTGCGCAGTAACGTCAGGCTCTGGTGACTCTCAGCTTTCTCCTGCAGCACAGCGTCCATCCGCTCACTCAGTTCCTGTTGAGATTAACTCAAACTCAGACACATCCTGGACACAAATCATTTTCATATGCAAACAGGCAGTGTTTCCCGCTGATTCTCTCTCCTGTATCTATAGTCTTTGCAGGAACGTTTCTCAGCACGATGAGGAGCGGGTTCAGGAACACACAGAAGCGCTTGTAGTGAGGTGTTGATGGCTTTAGGTACAGTATTAATCTTCACAGCTTTTCATCAGCGAGCTACATTACTCCAGCTAACTCATGCATCAGCATTTTACTGATATGCTTGTTTGTTTTCAACACCATGACACTCATACCATATTCCACGACCATATAATATTATGTCAATAAAAGTCCTTTGAAGCTAGTGTGGGAACGTTTACTTTTCTGTGTGCCATGATCATCCTACTTCAGCGATGGACGTCATCGTGTCACGCCGCTCCTTATTTAACAGCACCAGAGTGGAAAAAGGAAGGTTTCTCAGCGAGAGCTGTTCGATGCTTCTCTTCTTTTAGCATCATGTTTCATTAGAAATCTAGCAGTCTAAAAGTAACTGTTGGTAAAGCTGTGCAATCTAAGCTGTCCTAAGAGAGCACTGGTTGTGTTAAACGGATGACATCTCTACAGATTCTTCTCCAACGGCAGAAAGAAGAAAACTAAGGCTGCTTTCTGACAGTGTTTCACAGGTGGACTAACCTGGATAACGGAGGAGTCTGATGTGCCACTCGGAGCATGCTTTAACACTTCAATCTCCTTCTCTAAATCTGGTTTACAAAATTGAAAAAAAAAAACAATACTTATACTTCAATATTAAGCTTTTACAAATAATTTTTTACAATTAAGAAGCAACTATTACAATCTCACCTGTGCATTTAGACTTGATCTTCTGCATTGCCACCATCTGTTTCTTTGCAAACTTGATCAGATCTTCTTTAGACAGCGTGTCCAGCTTTAACGAGACAGAGAAACACAAAATAACCCAACAATCTGCCATCACTTACTCTTCTGGAGTTTGACTTATTCTTCTGCGAAACAGGAAAGAAGGTATTTGAGTTATGTTTTAGCTGTTTGCTCCATACAATAATACGCGTCAATCTTTCGGACACCATTCATTGCAAAGACAAGAACAGCTGAAATAGTCTTTTATCTTCTTTTGTGTTTCGCAGAAGACGTGAGAGTCAGAAATTATGACAAATATTTTGAATAAACGAATCCTTTAAAGACAACCTTATTTATTTTTTCACAAAATCTTAATTTAAATCTTAATTTAATTATGAATTGCCTTCTATATATTTAAAATCAACCTGCAATAACAATAAAACAAGATTCTTCCTTTGATTTTCATTTCATTAACATCAATGAAACACATACAAATATGTACATATTTATACAAAGCAATATCTTAAAATGCACAGCAACATTTTAACCTTAAATGTTACAACGCTATTTAAGAGGGATTCAGGAACATCGTATTGTAGTAGTACCTTATAAAACACACACAGAGGAGTTTTGTCTTTTGTTATTTAAAAGTCTTTAGAAGAAGATGACTGCAAAAAGTTTACAAATACAGTCTACAAGCGAAATTTGGACAGTTCAGATTAAGTTTGCAAAAATCAACTAAAAGAAGTTGGTGTCGATAAATACAAGACCTTTATCTTCCTTGTTGTCAAAAAATAAAAATGTATTTCAGTGTAACAACAGAATCATAATTAACATTTGCTGTACTAAATAAATGCTAGTTCAGTCCAAAAACAAAACACCGGGTGGATTTTATTTGTAATGCAGTATTTAAAAAGACTAAACGAGGCAATCAACAGCAGAATTTAAAAAAAAAAAATTGTTTCTTAAAATATAAAAATATGTTTCTCATGACTTTATCTCCATTGAACAATTTGGGAACTGTAACTACTCTGGGATTCTGGTATAGTTGAGCTTTTATAAGTTGAAAAACAGAAATGAACCTTCTTAATCAAACGCATTGAATCTATGAGGTGTCACGCAGTGAAGGCCCTTACCTTGGATTTGCCGGAGCTCTGGCCTGCCGGAGACGCCAGCGACTCGGGGTTTGTGTCCTGTCACAGGAGAGAGATGTTAGTATGACACTCCTACAGCTACAGCACGTTTGCTTTCTTCTTTACAACAATCCGTCTGCTCAAACACTCACGTGAAAGCACACCAACTTACTGTGGGATTACCATGGTACATCCTGACACAACACTCTCTGCTTTTTCATGTAACACAGGGGACACAGGAAGTGTCCTCATAAACCATGTTTACGTTGTAGTACCCATGTCATTATACACATTTGTGTCCTCATAAACCATATATATCTGTATATACACACACACACACACACGCTCTCTCACACACACACACTCTCTCTCTCTCTCTCTCTCTCTCTCTCTCTCTCTCTCTCTCTCTCTCTCTCTCTCTCTCTCTCTCTCTCTCTCTCTCTCTCTCTCTCTCTCTCTCTCTCTCTCTCTCTCTCTCTCTCTCTCTCTCTCTCTCTCTCTCTCTCTCTCTCTCTCTCTCTCTCTCTCTCTCTCTCTCTCTCTCTCTCTCTCTCTCTCTCTCTCTCTCTCTCTCTCTCTCTCTCTCTCTCTCTCTCTCTCTCTCTCTCTCTCTCTCTCTCTCTCTCTCTCTCTCTCTCTCTCTCTCTCTCTCTCTCTCTCTCTCTCTCTCTCTCTCTCTCTCTCTCTCTCTCTCTCTCTCTCTCTCTCTCTCTCTCTCTCTCTCTCTCTCTCTCTCTCTCTCTCTCTCTCTCTCTCTCTCTCTCTCTCTCTCTCTCTCTCTCTCTCTCTCTCTCTCTCTCTCTCTCTCTCTCTCTCTCTCTCTCTCTCTCTCTCTCTCTCTCTCTCTCTCTCTCTCTCTCTCTCTCTCTCTCTCTCTCTCTCTCTCTCTCTCTCTCTCTCTCTCTCTCTCTCTCTCTCTCTCTCTCTCTCTCTCTCTCTCTCTCTCTCTCTCTCTCTCTCTCTCTCTCTCTCTCTCTCTCTCTCTCTCTCTCTCTCTCTCTCTCTCTCTCTCTCTCTCTCTCTCTCTCTCTCTCTCTCTCTCTCTCTCTCTCTCTCTCTCTCTCTCTCTCTCTCTCTCTCTCTCTCTCTCTCTCTCTCTCTCTCTCTCTCTCTCTCTCTCTCTCTCTCTCTCTCTCTCTCTCTCTCTCTCTCTCTCTCTCTCTCTCTCTCTCTCTCTCTCTCTCTCTCTCTCTCTCTCTCTCTCTCTCTCTCTCTCTCTCTCTCTCTCTCTCTCTCTCTCTCTCTCTCTCTCTCTCTCTCTCTCTCTCTCTCTCTCTCTCTCTCTCTCTCTCTCTCTCACACACACACACACACGCGCGGTAAAGCTGGACTCAAGCTAACTGATTGGATTCTCTCTGTTAGCAGCGCCACACAGATCACTAATTAAAGTCATTTAATGATAATTAGCCTCATTCGCATAAATTAACGCGTCTGACGCTCGCTCGGTTGCGCGCGTTTGAACTTCAGCGACTGACCTCCATTCTGCCGCGGAATCACCAAAACCTCCACGAAACGTCACTCGCTGAGAAGAGATCAATTATCCCACAAATCCTCTGCGTGTACTTCAGACGAAAACCCAAACTTATCACTGTGCTGCTACTTCCGCCTTCGTTACTTCCGTGGAAACGCGTCAGCTTTGACGCAGAGCAAGAGGAGCCAGCCAATCGCGTTCTCCCGAAGGCCACGTCACTGTTTGCTTCGGTTGCTACGCTTGTTTGATTGACGTCTCAAGTGTCCAATCGCAGGCTGCTCTTCCGTCGCTCCAGAGGACAGGATTGGTTAGTCGAGGAGGCGGGGAGGGGCGAAAGATGTATACGAGACAAAGCAGCTGCAGGACTATAAAAACACTTCTCCTGGAAGAGATGATATCTGTTATGAGATGGTCAAACATCTATCAGAGAATTCACTATATATAATTTTGAGCCTCTTTAATAAGGTGTGGGAATCAGGGAAGTGACCAGCTGATTGGAAGCATGGTGTCATTGTGCCAATTGCAAAGCCAGGCAAGGATCATACACAACCAAATAACTACAGGCCCATAGCATTAGCATCGCATCTCTGCAGACCGATGGAGCGTATGGTCATGAGCAGACTGGTGCATGTCACTGAGAAGAAAACCTTTTCTCCCCATACCAGAGTGTGTTCCACCGTGGACTCTGTGCTCTGCTTGCAAGCTGAAATAAGAAAGGCACAAGTAAACAAGCGTTAGCAGTCCTGTTCTGATTAATCTAATGACTGATGATATATTTACACAGATAGACATGAGGATAGGAAGGTGCTTGTATGCAGATGATGGAGCGCTGTGGAAAAGAGGGCGCACTGTGGGGCATGTGGAGAAGTGTATGCAGACTGCTGTTAAAATATTAGAGAATTGGGCTAATGAACGGGCTTTCTGTTTCTCTGTAGCAAAAACTCAGGTGATATGTTTTACCAAAAGGAAAATCAATCCAATTATGAATATTAAAATGTATGGACAACAATTGGAGCAGGTGTCAGTAATTAGATTTCTGGGAATGTGGATGGATTCAAAACTGGATTTTAGAATTCATATTCAGAAGATTGTTGACAAATGCCAAGAAGCAATAAATGTAATGGGGTGTTTGGCAGGAGTTGAATGGGGGGCATGTCGTCAGTCTTTTAAAAGATTATATAAATTATATATACTGTGCACTGATAAGAGCAACTATTGATTATGGCAGTATGGTGTACAGTTCTGCATCTAAAACACAACTTTTAAAGATCGAGGCAATTCAATCACAAGCACTGCGAATATGTTGTGGAGCAATAAGATCATCTCCAATAGCAGCAGTACAAGTAGAGATTAGTGAAATGCCTCAAGAAATTCAAAGGCTCAAGTTAAAGATGAGATACTGGATTACTATAAAAGGACGCTTGGTCATCCAGTTAAGAAAGTTCTGAAGGATTGCTGGGAATACGAGTATAAAAAAAACTATCAAGCTTTGGATGGACTGCCATTGAGGAGGAACAGAATATGGGAATTAGTTATATCAATATTGCCCCTTCTGTGGCAACTTCAACAATTCCTCCTTGGCTTTTCCCTATGCCTGTAGTTGACATTCAGTTATATGAAGAAAAACATAACAAGGAAAGAAATGTTAACAAATATAGCAGTGCAGCAATACATTGAACAAATATATTATAGCACAGTACAAATATACACGGGTGGCTCTAAATATCCTGTATCTGGAATAACAGCAGCAGCAGTCTACATACCCCAATTCAAAGTCAAAGTATCAAAAAGAATTTCAGATCATATCTGTTTTTACTACAGAGACAATAGCAATATTCCTAGCTCTTCAGTGGATAGAAGTACAGCCAATAAGTAATTTGCACAGACTCCCTTTCAGTTTTAAATAGCTTGCTAAGTGGAATTGCAACAGCAAGACAAGATATGATTTTTGAAGTGATGCAGAGTCTATTTAGAATAAGACGATCTGGAATAATAGTAAACTTCATGTGGGTTCCATCACATATGGGTGTGGAAGGAAACGAGGAGGCAGAGCATCTGGCTGAACAGGCTCTGTAACATGTACAAAATGACATTAAAGTGTGAATGAGCAAAGCAGAAGTAAAAGGGTTAATTGCAAAAGAAATAGGAAAGAAATGGCAGAAGGAGTGGGATAGTGGAATAAAAGGTAGACATTTTTATCGCATTCAAGAGAAGGTGGGTCTAGAAAGAAGAAAGTTTGGTAATAGAAAAGAAGACGTTTTAATGTCAAGAATGCGTATTGGTCATTGTTCGTTAAATCAGTGTCTGTATAGAATGGGGAAGCATGAAACTGGAAACTGTGATAAATGTGGTAATGCAGAGTCAGTAGAACATGTACTTATAGAGTGTGATGCATATGAAGGAGCAAGATTTCAACTAATTCAAGCTTTAAGACCTTTGGGAATAAATAACTTGTCACCTCAGGTTCAGTTAGGAAATGGCACAAAGCAATCAAGAATATTTCATGAATTAATTATTTTCCTAAAAGAAACAAGACTGATTAATAGAATTTAAGATACCGTTGTATTAAAATAGGTTGTTTCCCCCCTCCCTCCCTCTCTCCCCCCTCCCCTCCACATTGTCATTTGTGTTATTGTGTTCCAGCTCCCCAACCATTATGCGCTCCACACTCCTATCCAGTAGGTGGCGGGAATGCACCATTCAAGTTGGTCTGCCAACCGCCATTAACACCAGAAGAAGATGATGAAGAAGAAGCTGCAGGACTACTACATAAAGGTGAACAAATTCATATGCAAGAATGTGATGATGATGATAAACAAGTAGCACAGGCCATCCTAATACAGCACAGATCAGGGTCTCAGATCCAGTAAACTTCAGAACTGTTGAGATGCAGCAGAAATCAGTTCCTCAAGAGCAGAGCTGTTCATCTATTGATGGATTTACTTCCCCTCTTAATAGAATTATCAGTCAGACTTCAACTGAATTAGTGGAAATGACATCCCAGTCGTGCTGCTTGAGTTCCGGTGCTGAGCTTGTTTTAGCTGAACACTGCTGAAGCCGGCTATAGCTCACTGACAGCAGGTCAGCTGATTCTCACACAATGCAGGCATAAACTAACCATTAAAACATGTCTCTAATGATCGGTTCAGGACAATCCATCACTGAAGCACTGAATTTTGTGAAGGTAGAATGAGAATGTAATATTTCCTTAATATGATATTTCCTTAATGATATTTCATATTTCCCTTGTAGTTTTATTTAGACTTTATTTGGTAGGGCGGTGGAGGAGAGAGAGCAGGAGCTGCTGTAAAGTCTGAGCACTACCCGATGCTCCAGCGAGAGGGGTTGCATTATCTCTGAATCAAGACATGCACATAATATGTGGGAATTTACGCTTCATTCAAACTATTTCAAATGTTTTTTAATTACTGTCAGGAACACAATACAACAACAAGCACACTCGCTCACACACACACACACACACTCTCTCTCACACACACATGTTTGTTTTTGTGAATTGTGGGGACATTCCATAGGCATAATGGTTTTTATACTGTACAAACTGTATGTGCTATTGCCCTACACCAACCCTACCCCTTACAGGAAACTGTGTGTGTGTGTGTGTGTGTGTGTGTGTGTGTGTGAGAGTGTGGGTGTGTGTGTGTGTGTGTGTGTGTGTGTGTGTGTACCTGTTTTTCTACACTGGTGGGGACTTAAACCTGAATACACACAGACTCATGGGGACTTGTGTCACTGTGGGGACCTAAATTGAGGTCCCCATGGGTACAAAAGCTTATAAATCATTAGGGATGGGTATCATTAAGGTTTTAACGGTATTACTACTCTTACCGATACTGCTTTTCAATCCGGTACTTTAACGGTATTCTTATCGGTACTTTTATATGTATATATATATATATGAAATAATGAAACACAAATTAAGAGCTGAATTAACATTGCTTTATATTCTGAAATGTAAAATAAATATTAAATGAAATGAATAAAACATACATTTGTAAATGCACCAGTGTGCAGGCATTTTTAGTGTTTTATAAGATACATAAGAACATGAACAAAGAAATAAAGTAAAACGAAGATACAAATGAAATAAATAGTGCTTTAACTTTTCCATGAGGTCTACTAACATTACTGTTCAGGTAAGTAATAGCCTACAAAAGAAATCTAATAAAGTAATCAAATGTAAATGAACACTGCATAGTTTTCACTGTATGAATTGATAGATTAGTGTTTATTAAAGCTAACGTTATTCAGATTGAGAGCTGTGAGTGATTTTCTCTTTCCCAGCGCCAGTCACTGCTGTCACTTTAAGACAATATATATTGACACACATCAGATTTTCTCCCAACTCTTCACGAGTCACGACACGTCCACTTAAGACATAAACTATGTTGTGAACACTCTCCAAGCTGGCCATTTGGACATATTTTGTGTGTATTTGATGGCTTGGACGTGCACCCAAAGCCCAAAGTGTAAGTTGCTGGTCTAGTATAGGCTTAGATCTCTGCCACAATTCTGCGCGCGAAAGATCATATTTTGAGCGCACAAAAGTGCATTTTGCACGTGCGCGATCTGAGTTTTGTGGAGAAAACGTTCGTTTCGCAAAGAAAAAAGTATTTTGAGTGCACGAAAATCAATTTTGCATTTAAAATAAGTTTTTGGATGTGTGCAGACCTTCTCTTTGGCGCGTGCAATGTTTCACTAGCTTGCTCACCTGATGCCCTCAGTGCTCTCTAAATGCCATCAGCTCGCTGCTCAACACAACCCAGCGTTACAATGTGCCATAATTCCAGCCAATCAGAGACGAGGCTGCTAAATTCTGATTGGCTGCCTTGACAACCAATCACAACATTTCTTGCATTACCTCGACAGCAGAAGAGGAAAAATACAGTGCATGCATAATTATTATGCAAGTTGATATTCTGATCATATTTTTTCCAAGCACATTTTACCAATTCCAAACGACATCAATCTTAATAACTACTATTAATCTTGAAAAAGTACGAGGAGCCAGGTACTGTACCCAGTGGAAAACCCGGGTACCGAGCCGTACCGTGCCGTACCATGCAGTGGAAAAGCACCAGAGAGCAATGAGGGCATCAAGAGAGCAAGCTAGTGAAACCTTGCACGCGCAAAAGAGAAGGTCTGCACACATCCAAAAATTGTACATCCTGCACAATTATTTTAAATGCAAAATTGATTTTCGTGCACTCGAAATACTTTCTTCTTTGCGAAACGAACGTTTTCTCCACAAAACTCAGATCGCGCACGTGCAAAATGCACTTTTGCGCTCTCAAAATTTGATCTTTCGCGCGCAGAATTGCGGCAGAGATGTAATCCCATAGTCTAGTTGCGGTCCGTACTGGAGCGCATGCACACAATTCAGCCCGAGGAACAGCGTCTCTTGCGGGGATTATTGTGCTTTCAACGTTTTATTACCAAACATGTCCCGCAATTTAGCAACAGTAAAGACGGCATTTTACAACAAATGAGTTTTAGGGAGGAACGAATGCGCACCGCTGTTAAGGGAAGTTAACGGCGTGTTTTTATTAGTTTTACCTCATATATTCTTTTTTATAATCCTTAGAAGCCAAAATTGAAATAATATTAAATGATCTTAATATCACAGCCACAGGCCTAAAGTGTAAGCAGAAGTTTGAATGTTTAGTTCTCTCCTCTATCATAATTAAACAGGGCTTTCATGTTGTGCGCGCTGAAGCTCCTCCGCGTGAGTGTGATCTCGCTTCTGAACTGCGAATAGCAAAAATGCAGCATAGACAAATCCTATAAATCATTCAGAATTAGTTTTTTTGTGATTGTAAAAATGCAAAAAGTTTTCTGTAAGGGGTAGGTTTAGGTGTAGGGTTGGTGTAGGGGGATAGAAAATACAGATTGTACAGTATAAAAACCATTACGCCTGTGGAGAGTCCCCATAAACCACAAATGCAAGTGTGCGTGTGTGCGTGTGTGTCAGGCCACTGTGTTTCTGATCAACAACTACAAATCTTTTTTTTTTCTGTTCAGTTCATTCATGTGCTGTTGTCTGTTATCAAAATCAACAGCGTATTAATGTCACCATGCTGTATCCATGTCATTATTTTGTCTATGAATTAGTATAGACTAAAGGTCTTTTAGTGTTATAACCATAATAAATGTCATATTTGTCAGATGAACATTCATTGAATTTGCCATGCAAAGTCTAGATCTAAACATAAATAACTGTTTGGCTGGCTGACGTGTGTAGGACAGTGGTTTTCAACCCTGGCTTTACTTGTAAATAAAATCACATTTACCACTACAGAAGTTTACCCAACTGCGATGACTTGTTCTTCTGCTTCCCCGGAAAAGTGAAAAGGGACGGAGAAAGAACTAAATGTAAGTGTTTAAATTGCATGTGCACAGTTCAGTTGAATGATAAAATTCACTTTCTTTAACATAATGCTGTTAAGCTGAATGGACAAAGCAAACTGTATAATACAAAAGAGTGCACCATTTATTTGTCGATCTGACATTCGTGAAAGTTGTGATGTAGAAGCGGAGATGTATTATTTTTACATAGTGCACGAAAATAAAGTTTCAGTCATCACCAATAACCGCATCAGTATTTCACAAAACAAAATGAAAATAATGAGTGCAAAATGTCCACAAAGCATTGAGGGAATAAAACAAATGAACATGTCCTTGGCTCACCACACCATTGCTCTTCATCGGATGTGCAGTTTGGAAAAGTGAAGTCCGAGTTCATCCAACATGAGGGCAAATGGTGGTCCAAAAACTAGCAGTGATGAGTCCAGGCAAAACTCCAAGGGTTTGAACAAAACACAAGCTCAAACTTCAATCAGTCGAGATGTCTTCAAACAAAGTAGATACAAAAAGTCATTTGAGGTTTGAACACAGATGTTCCTCAACAATCGGTTTTCAGGTGTAGCATTTTATTTCAAATGAACATATTCTAAGACCCTCACATCATGCAGAGGCTGTAGAATGTTGTCAAATGTTCGGTGTAAATATAGTTATTAAGAATAATGTCCTGAGATTTCATAATCACAAGTTAAGACATCATAAGCCAGAAAAACAACAAAAAGGGCAGGTTTTTAGAAAAGACACGTTCATTTGGGATTAGTGATATTCCAGGGTAGTCTATCCATAGAAGCACTGTATGATTGCTGTTTATTTCATGTACTGGTAACACTGGAATAAGGTCCTTTCCGGTAACATTTACAGCTCTCTGAGCCACTGAAGGCCACTGTGTAATTCACACCCTGGTCCCAAGCCCATCAGATTTACGCTTAACTTTGAAGCACAAATAAAGGAATTTTTAATAAAACCTGAGAGATTTCTGTTCCTCCATTGAAAGTCCATTCCACTGAAACTGTGACACTTCAAAATGTTCATAAAGAGATTGTAAACTCAAGCTCAACCGTAGTTGTGAGAACCAGTGAGGTTTGTCTTAGAGACATGTCTTTCCCCGTGAACTCTGACAGCCCCTAAATGCACATGGATCCCACACTCTCAGGAAAACAAGGTACAAAAGCTGTCCCTGGGGCGGTACCTTTTCAAAAGTTACACTTTGGTACCTTTTAGGTTCTATTATGTCCACTTTAGGTACTAATATGTACCTTTTGAGAAGGTACTGCCGCAGTGGCAGCATTTGTACCTTTATTTCTGAGAATGCAGGCTGGGAATCCCTGCTAGAGGTCTGCGCGGGACTGTTTTTTAGTCCCGCTCCCGCAAGGTTATATTCCGCACCCACCCGCTCCCGCTATATATTCACTCTTTGTTCACCCGCTGTCCGCTTAGAATAATTTTCTTCCCGACCAGACCGTTCCCGCTAAATTTAGATCTCGTTTCCAGAATCTCACATTTACATTTCCGCTACTGAAAGAAAGAGAGAGAGGCTGACAAATAAAAGTGTAGTCTGCACAAAATTGTATGTTATTTTATTCTCCTCTTTTGGAAGACCAAACAAAGTAGTTTCGCTGTCACAATGAAGCACACAGCGTCTTCACGACATGTGAACCAAACATTTGGGCGGCGTTAAGCAAATCTTCCCACATAGTGACGTAGATATGTTGGGGGCGTGTTAGTACGAGCCGTTTTAGGTAGGTGTGGCTGACTCTGAACTTTTATAAAGAATATCTCTTTGGATTTGAGACTTTAGTCTTTGCAACTTTACAGATCTTCTTTATGAACCAAGAGCTTGTAACACTC
Source organism: Sinocyclocheilus anshuiensis (assembly GCF_001515605.1). Lineage (NCBI taxonomy): Eukaryota > Metazoa > Chordata > Actinopteri > Cypriniformes > Cyprinidae > Sinocyclocheilus > Sinocyclocheilus anshuiensis. The sequence continues at coordinate 319,618 of NW_015539947.1, forward strand.
CAAAGAGAAAGGAACAATTGAAATCGCATCATATGACCCCTTTAATATTTTATGCAACACAGTAGGAAAAAAAGTGTCAGAGAAAATAAAAAATGTTGTACAAAAATTTTATTTCTTATTGTTATTCGTCTTGTCAGGATACAATTCATTTAACATTGACAACACAATAGGAAAAAGTGTGCAAAGAGAAAAAAAATTGTAGGTTGTACAAAAATAGCCTATTAGCTATTTTTATTAGTCTTGTCAAAATACTAAAATCGTTTGACATTTTTCTGATAACACAGTAGGAAAAGTGTCGCAGAGAAAAATAAATAAATAGGCTACGACATCTGTCATTTAAAATGATAGGCTAAGCAAAATATAAACAAAACCGAGTTGAACGTCCTTCAAGGACAGCGCATCCACACTTTGCTCCATCCTTATTCTGCTCGGTCACTCATCGACAACCTGCCTGTTCTGTCTGAGGGCCGTATATTTACCACAGGCACAGCCTGCTCTGAGCATCGTTATGCACATGCTGCGCACAATGCTGTTCTGAATGGACGTCGGGAACGGGATATTGTTAGATCCAAAAAATCCGGTCGGGTCTGCAGACCTCTCCCTGTTCTAATGCTGAGCCATTTGGTTAAAGGGGTCATATGATGCGATTTCAAGTTTTCCTTTCTCTTTGGAGTGTTACAAGCTGATTGTGCATAGATAAGATCCCTGAAGTTGCAAAGACTAAAGTCTCAAAACCAAAGAGATATTCTTTATCAAAGTTAAGACTCTGCCACGCCCCCTAAAACGGCTTGTTCTAACACGCCCCCACATATCTACCTCACTATGTGGAAATATTTGCATAATGCGCCCAAATGTGCACGCAAAGAATATTTGCTATTGACTGTTCAACTGCGGAGTTTTGCGCATCTTGTGTGTGTGTGTGCGTGTGTGCGCGAGAGAGGCGGGGCATAGAGGACCTACAATAATGTACAGTATTTGAAAAATAATGTGTTTTTTGAACATTAAAGCATGTCAACATATTCTGTTACACCAAATGCACAAAATAATGATCTTTAAAAAAGCATCATATGACCCCTTTAAATAAAGCTCCACTACACGATGGACATTAAAATTTGCTGCTTTACCTGAACCTATTAACACAACTGCAGATGATTGAATATAATCATGGATAATCATGACTGATTAGTAAGCATGTGAAAGCTACACTGCTCTATGTGCTGCTTGCAGTAGAGACACAATAACAGTAAGTAGACTTCATTGGACATCTCAGAGCACGGAGCTTATTATCAGCAATATACATGTCCGATTTAGTCGGTTTACGTAAGCTAACTTTAGAGGAATGTCACTGCCCAGTGTGTGTGTGTGGCTGAGGTTTGTTTATTTTTATTTAATTTTTTCAGTGTCAGTTCACAGCATGGGATTTGGGGCAAAGGGGGTCATTACAGATAGTCCTACTCCACCTGTGATTGGCATTGAAGAGCAATCAAACTCCAGCTGATTTTGGGACTTAAATTGATTAAATTGTGAACCTCTGTCTGGCTTCACGCTAGCATGCACATGAAAGTACACCTGCCTAGATACACACAATCTATAATTGAGAAGACTTGTGAGATGACAAAACTTGTGGTTTACATTTTCATATTTGGCAGATGTTTTTACATGGATTTCCGAGCAATCAAAACTGACTGTGACCTTGCTGACACCAGGCTCTGAGCTACAGCCATGCTCCTGGTTTGATAGTGTGCATTATCCTGATGAATGAGGACCGGCAGAATCCTAGTCCAGTTCTGACGCTCATGTGGCCATTGTACGCTCTTTGGCAGTGGACAAGGTGGTTTGTGGCTACACAGCAAACTGCTTTCCTTCACTGGGCACCCATGACCCTGATGCTGGTTCACTGGTTGTCTTTCCTTGCACCAGTTTTGGAACCAATGCACACTAGCTGTTTTGGAGCTGCTCTGACCCATTCATTCAGCCATCACTATTTGGCCCTTGTTAAAGTCACTCAGATCTTTTCGCTTGCCCATTTGTCCTGCTTTCAACACATGAATTTCAAGAATTGACTGTTCACTTGCTGCCTAATAAATCCCACTTTGACAGGTGCCACTGTAATTATATAACCAATGTGATTCACTTCATCTTTAGCCCAATTCGGACGGCAATTGTTTTTCATGGTGATGTTAGCTATTTTCAATATTTACAGGGGTTAGTCAGTGATTTTATTGTCGTCTGAATCCAGAATGTCTGTGTTTTTCTCCCACCACCCATGTAAAAATCCCCGGTCGAATTACCTCCAGTTTTTTGGCAAACACCAAGGTCGTGTGGTAATTTAATATCTATCCGAATCCACATCTCTGAGTTTACAAGAAGAAATCGATTCAAAATTCAGTTTAAAGGCACAGTATGTCATTTTCGCCGCTAGAGGGTGCATATTCAAAACAAACAAAGAAACAAAGGCGTAGTTTGATGACACCATGATTGAGTGTGGAATCATGGGAGTTGTCGTCTTCATCCGACGGGACTTGGGCAGAAATCATGTTCATGGATGAGCTAATGTATTAAAGATTTATTAGCGTCACTTAGTATGAAGCAGTGTTGGGGAGTAACTAGTTACATGTAACGACGTTACGTAATTTAATTACAAAATAAATGTAACTGCAATCAGTTACAATTACTAAGAAAAACTGTGTAATTAAATTACAGTTACTTATGAAAATGTGAACGATTACAAAGGGGATTACATTTGAATATTTAAACACATCCACATATTTAATTGATTTCTTTCCCAAATTGCACTGACTACTCTGAGACATACGTCCCTATAATTTCCGCGATGCGGAAAACACAGACTGGTTTGTAGAATCCAGTCATAAAAACGGAAGTCCTATAGCCTAACGCGGGCGGAATATGCCACATTTTGGACGAATAAATCAAAAGTAGGTCAGTACACTTGAATCAAAACGCGACATGGACTAGTGTCTGTGAATATTAAGCTGCAAAAAGACAATATATGAATCCTGCACGTTCTGCGTGTCTGTGGAAATCAGGCGCGGACTAGCCATTGGGAGAACCGGGACAATTCCCGGTGGCCTGGCAGCCGATTTGGCCCGCTATTTTAATATTATTATTGTATAGTTGCCTGCCGAATGTACTAAAGCGATTGTTTCCGAATTCGCCATTCGATAATTAAATCTCTAATAAATCATGAATCGCTCTCCGCGCCTCCGCCAAATGGTTTGGATCAGAGTAATCAATGCGAGAGAGAGAATAAAGTAATCAAAAGTAATCAGTTACATTACTTGAATAAAGTAATTGAAAAAGTTACACTACTATTACATTTTAAATAGGGTAACTTGTAATCTGTAACCTATTACATTTCCAAAGTAACCTTCCCAACACTGGTATGAAGCAGTGTGGGGCTGAAAGCCGCGTAATGAGGCCACTGGAGCGATCGCTAATGAGAGATGAGCGTGACACGGCTCGAAAGCAGCTGAGCTTTTATTATGCCACAGTCGACCGCTTCTGCTCTTTCTGTTGTGTTGAAAGTTCTGTTATAATGCTAATCTGTACATTCGCCGCCTGTCTAATAAAACTATTAAGGTGATGATACATGGGGCAACTTTTTGAGCAGTGTTGCAGTCAACAAGCAGCCAGCTGAGACACAGGGCCCACAACCGATCTAAAGCATCCAGATAGAGATTTGTTGCTCATTCTCAATGAGAAAGTGCCCACGCAACATTGCCCCATGTATCATCACCTTTAAAGCGTCTTTGGTGTTTCCATGGTTTCTACAAAATAAAACAAAAGAAATCGAGGGTGTATGACGTCATTGGCAGGCGACACAATGACACAGTCTGTTGCACTAGTTAAATTGCTTATTTCTGTGGATTTAAACATTTTTGGAAACATTTGGGATAATGTAAGTATGCAAGTCAAAAAAATATATAACACTGTTCTAGTGTTTTTTGGCCATATTGTGCCTTTAAATCCTTTTTGACCACTGCCAAACACCATACAAAATAAATAGAATATTATTTTTCTCTTATTACATCAAATATGAATTTATTCTTATTATTCCAAGCATATGACATTTTATTTACAGCAGACAACTATGTGGCTGGCCACATGAGCAGCGCGTTCCCAGGTTCATTGGATCACAGAACTTGCTCCTCCGCTGTGAATAAATCGCCATACGAATCCATGAACTTTATCACTGAAGTGCCATGTGAATTTATTTTTACAGACGTCCACATGAGAAACAATTACCGTCTCAATAGGGCTTTTCAGTCGTTTTAATTTTGTGGCTTATCAGTGTAATTAACTGTTTTGAAAAAGTTAATACTAAAGCTAATAAATAATTACAAAAAGATAATAAATAAAGCAGTTGGATGTAGACTTTGAGTGTTTTTCGGCTCGATTAGGGTAAGTAAATGTTGCTTCAAAAAGACACATGAACATTACAACAAAGAACTAGTCTAGAGACCTAGTGGCTACTGCATAAAACACGCCCACAATATCTCTGTATAAAGGCTTTCTGCAGCATGTCATCTCTCCTGCTCAGAAATAATTAATTGAAGAGTCATTTAGTTATGTTGGTTTGGTTTCGGTGTAAAGATTCTGACACTCATGCTCCATGTCTTGTGTCTCTGTTGTGAGCACATGGCTTTGGTACTGGTTTCCTGGTCATGTGATCTTCTGTCATTCCTGTGTGTTGTGTTTTGGAGCACATGGCTTATGATGTTGTTTGTTTGCCATGTGCTCTTCCATCCTTTCTTGTGTGTTTGTGTGAACACATGGTCGTTTATTTGTATTTTTCCAAAATTAATATTTTCGTGCTGTGACCCCGTGGGCAAAAGCCATGTGGACTATACTGTTACACCCTAGTGTCCAATGCTCTAGGTTAGAAGCCTCAGAAGGACTGGTATAGAGACTGACAGAAGAGCACATGACACAAAGAAACAAACTAAAGCCATTAAAGTCCTAGTCTGAAGACATCTACCTGCCAACATTCAGTTACAGTCATAGCACCACCAGCTGGCAGTAGGAAGTTTGGCACATATAAATTACTTATAAATGACATATTGATCACCGTTAGCTGTTTTCTGAAAGCCACCGGGTGGAGGTGAGCCCGGGTGCAAGGGCCCTTTCATCACTGCTTGCAGCTTTAATTTTAATGTTAAATCATTACTTGCCATGAGTGGAATAATAATGTGGATGAATTTATTAACCTGCAGAGGGCGCCAGCAGTCTTGTGATTGTTACACTTTAAGTCACGATCAAATCCTTATTTAATCTAAACTGCATTTAAGAGGTCCTATCACTCCATTTTTAAGAGATTGCAGTGACCAGTGACTAATTTCTTGAATATCGCAACATGTGGACAACATCAAAACATGCAAATTCGAAGCTGGTTTGGATTTCAATTTTGAAACTGCGAAAGACAGCGAGACACTGCTGTATACTAATGTTACTACTTGTTCATCGGATTACATAATTTAGTGGAAAGTGCAAATAAATTATGATTCTGTCTATGTGTGACACTGTGTGTATATCGTTAGGACCCATGGGATTGCATTTTACATGACTGAAGCGTACGATGACAGATGTTATTAAATTACTGTTACAATAGACGTTTTATTATAAAAAGTGTCCATTTCTAAATCTAAATCTAAATCCTTCTAATGAATCACTTACTTGTCAGCCAAATTAGGATGCATCCGACAGGCCAAGCAAAACATCACTCCTCATAACACACCCAGTCAAATTCATCCCTCCAGGAATCGATCAATTTCCTTTTCCTTTTTTTTTTCATAATCTGTGTTAGACTCTGTGGTCCTTTTTTTGTGTCTGATGCTTTACCAGGCACTTGACCGGGCTGCGGAGGCTTGAGAAACAAGGCTTTTTAGGAAATTAAAACTACGCGCTGGCTGTTGCTGCCTGAGGTAAAATACAATCGGGTTTTGATTGGTTAAGTTCGCTTCTAATCGCTGACCTAGTTTCCGCTGCGACAGCGTGAATTTTGTTACTGGCTATATAACGAAGGCTATATCACAAATATATAAATAAATATAAATTGTTTTTGACATTTTCAAGTTACTTGTCAGACTGGGCAAGTAAATCTTTCTTTCACTTGCCCGTCCAAAACATTCACTTCTCCCAGACAAGCATTAATGTCGAGCCCTGCTTATTTCTCTCAGCCCTCTGCCTTTACACTAAGTGCAAAATCTTGCCTCTGGCAATATTCAGGTTTTTACCAGTCACTCGAATTGGTAAATTTTCTAAATCCTCTCCTCTTGATATATTGGCATTCTGAGGCTTAGATACTGCAATACTACACTAGTTGGGAGTACTCAACCCAGTCTCCTGCCACTGTATTATATTTTGTATTAATTTTTAGCATTATTTATAATGATGTAAATATTAATTTTAAACATGCAAAATTCAACCTCGGAAGAGAGTAGTATTTTATGGTTCATATAATCTGAATGTTTCAAATCTTGTGTTTGGAATACCAATGAAATAGTTCTATATTAGCATGTTTCTTCTTAAAATGACTTAACTTAGGGCTGCATCTTTCCTTACATCTTGAGCGAACAGACATATTGGCTATAAAGTTTAAAAAAGAAGGACTCATTTTTCATATTATTATAATCTTATTTTTGTTACCACCATTATTCATTATGCAGCTGCATTGGTGCCGCTTCTTTGTTTTGTGTTTTTGGTTAAAATAATTTACAGCTGCTGCATTTAGAGCCACATTTCCTCTTCCTTGATTGACCCAACATGACAGAATAACAAACCCAAAGAAAGAATGGATCTAGCAGCTGTAAGCCACCTCCTCCTCATCCAGGATGATCACTCCCTCAAGGACCACACCACAGAGTTCTTGGACCTTGACCACCAGACACACTACCTGGATTGTTTGTTGGTTTAATTATTTTATGCTGGACCTAATGAACAATTAAAATGGCCAGAGCCCATGCCCACCACTAAACTCCAGGCCGTGGAGATGTTCATCATGGGGCAATAGCCAGAGGCCATGATCTTCCTGGAGCCCGAGCCTGGAGTCCCACCTGGGGATGTAGCGATTAACCGATTTCACAATTAACCGCGCTTTAAAACGTCACGGTTAATCAATCGTAAAGGCTCCGCAACGTCGTGTTTCTGTTGCACAGAACGGAACCGTTGCAACTTGCACAAAACGAAAAGAATGTTACACCAGCGTTGCACCAACTTAAAATGTCATGCTTATCAGAGACACAGAGGCAGTTTGGGATTATTTTGGGTACACAAAGAATGACCAGGGCGTCATTGACGATGACGGATCACCTGTTTGCAAAACGTGCCGTAAAAGGTTGCCGCTAAAGGAGCAAATACATAAAATTTGATGCAGCACCTGCGGGATCACCACCCAGTTTTGCAAGCCCAAGTAAAGGTAATACATAATAACTGAGTTAAATTACGTGGCAAGTTACTTAATGAAATATTGAGTTGGTAGGGAATTAAATATAAGCGTGACACTTACAATCAATGCCATAGCGGTGAGAGTTGTGGGGTTTCCGTGCAACATAAACAAAGTGGCATGTAGCGTTAGTCTATGGAAGACACGTGTAAAATTAGATGAATTATTAAAAAGATGATTATAATGAATATGTATGGATGATAGTTGATGACAATAACAATTCAGTTGATATTAAGTTAATAAAGTTAATATTAGCCCTATATTAATAATAATACAAATATGATAGAAATATAATTGTTAATGTAATTAAATATTGAAAATTGACTTGAGTCATTACTGCAACTCCAGTCAAAGGTCTTGTTGTGGATTATTTTACTTTTTATTTTTCTTATTTACTTTTAGTTTAAGACTAGTGGCGCTGTAGATGGAGCTCAACAACCAACTGTTGCGGAATCCTTTGCGAAGTGTGGGACCTATGCTCCCACTTTAAAACAAGCCCAGGATTTGAATAAAGCAGTGGCCTATTTAATCAACAAAGATATGATGCCATTTTAGAAAAACCTTTCTAAAAAAAATTTTGTGGAAAAACCTGGATTTCTTCATCTGATGAAAATGGCTGTGCCTCAATGCAAAGTTATATCAAGATGCTACTTCTCCACAAACAAAATCCCAGCCATGTACAAGTAGGTGGACCACATACCTATGGACCAGCAATGGTGGTGGAGGAGAACCTTTTATGAGCTTTACTGTCCACTACCTCTCTACTGATTGGAAGCTTAAGTCTCACTGTCTTGAGACTCTTTATTTTCCAGAAGACCACATGGGAGAGCATATCACAGAAATGATGGAAAACAAGCTCCTGGACTGGAAGATAAAGCAAGAGAGTCTGTCTGGAATTACAACAGACAGTGCCAGTAACATGAGGAAAGCTTTTGCTTCATTTCCCTGTGTTTGGTTTCCTTGTTTTGGTCATAATTTAAATTTGGCCATTTCCAAAGTCCTCAAGATGCCAAGAGTTGAATCTGCTACCAGAGCATGCCGACATAGGCTTTTTTCGAAGCTGGAAATGGAAATGTAAGCTTCAAAAGAAGCAGGCAGAATTGAACATCCCTGAGCATTCATTGATACATGATGTGGTCACCAGATGGGGAGCCACATTTGAAATGATTTCCAGGTTCTTGGAGCAGCAGCAGGCCATTTGTGGGGTGCTAGCAGGAGACTGAAGCACCTGGCATCTTATGCCTAAAGACACTGACATCACTGTCCCTGGAGAAAGTAAGCCAGCTTCTTTGTCCTCTCCATGATTTCACTGATGTCCTGGCCTCAGAAAAACAAGTCACACTTTCCTCCTTGAAGCCAGTCTTGGAGCACATTAACAATGAGATACTTCAAGATCAAGAGGATGACTGCACTCTCACTAAACAAAGGAAATGTGTAATAAGAGAAGACCTGTTAATGCAGCTGAGATATACGGAGGAAACGAAGAATGTTCTGAACATATCCAGTTTTGTGGATCCCAGGTTCAAAGGAAGCTTTGCTGAGAATCTGGATGACACAGTCAAGGCATGCAGTGATGAAGCAATGGCACTTGCATCACATCCAGACACAGACGATCCTCCAGCAGCAGAGCACCTCATCCACTACCACCAAAAGGAATGAGAAGAGCCTGTCTGGGCTGTTACAGCAAATCACCAGTGCAAAGAAGAACAGGTCACAAGCTTCAGGAGGACATGCAATGCCATCAATCCAAGAAAAACTTGACTCAGAGGTAAAACTATACTTGTCCCTTCCTGCAATCAGTGCTGATTCTGACCCACTGGCTTGGTGGAAGGCACATGTGGAAGAAATGCCAATGCTTTCAAAAGTGGCCAGAAAGTACCTCTGTATCCCTGCAACAAGTGTGCCCTCGGAAAGCGTGTTTAATGCAAGTGGCCATATTCTGTCTCCTCATCGATTAAGACTGAGCACTGAGAATGTGAACATGCTTACATCTCTGCACTATAATATGAACTGAAAGGACTGGAAATCCTTGTTTTGTTCCAAAAGGATATGCATAGCTAGCTCGTATTTAATTCTAGAGATGTGGACCTTTTTTTTTTTCAAAGGGAGAGATGGACTTTTATTTGTCTTTATTATTATTTAGTGCTGTATTATTTGGTTACTAAGTTCTTTCTGTTTCAAAGGTCACAAGCTTCAGGACATGCAATGCCATCAATCCAAGAAAAACTTGACTCAGAGGTAAAACTAAACTTGTTCTTTCCTGCAATCAGTGCTGATGCTGACCCACTGGCTTGGTGGAAGGCACATGTGGAAGAAATGCCAAAGCTTTCAAAAGTGTCCAGAAAGTACCTCTATATCCCTGCAACAAGTGTGCCCTCGGAAAGGGTGATCTCCTCATCGGTCAAGACTGAGCACTAAGAATATGAACATGCTTACATCTCTGCACTATAATATGAACTGAAAGGACTGGAAATCCTTGTTTTGTTCCAAAAGGATATGCATAGCTAGCTCGTATTTAATTCTAGAGATGTGGACCTTTTTTTTTTTCAAAGGGAGAGATGGACTTTTATTTGTCTTTATTATTATTTAGTGCTGTATTATTTGGTTACTAAGTTCTTTCTGTTTCAAAAGGCAGCAATAAATAACACTTTAAAATATAAAGAGTGTTCATGTGATTTTATAAACTAATAGTGTTGTGAAATTAATGAATGCATAATAATCATGATAACCGTGAAACCGCGATTATTCCTCAGACTATAATCGTACCAACAAAATCTATAATCGTTGCATCCCTAGTCCCACCCATGAAGCTCTTTCTCTTCTGCCTTCCCCAACCAGCTGATTGGATGTCCCGTTCCCATCCAGAGTCTTTCCTCCCCCACTGGTACCCCCAGCCTCCAGACTCCTACGTCTTTAGGGCTTGTCTAATCACCAAGGTATTTTCTGAGAATCTGTAGTGAGGGCTCCTCTAGTCATCGAAGTTTTTACTGAGGATCTGTCTTAAGGGCCCGTCTCATCAAGCTCTTAGCTGGCCATGAAGGGCTGTCTTGTGGCCATTCCTGGTTGTAGGTCCACCATCTGAATACAGGCCTGATCCAGTTGACTACAGTAACCTCAGGATTGTCACGGTTCACTCAAGGAGCATGGGAATGAAGGAGCAAGGAGACGAGGAGTAATGCAAATCAACAGGTTTTAATGAAAGCACGCTGGGGATCACAGGGAACACTGGAGACATCACGCAAACAAAATTACATTTAACAGCAGACGCCAAACACTGGGAAACACAGGGTTTAAATACACCGAAACTAATGGGACACACCTGGGAACAATACAAACTAAATGGGGAACACCTGGACTAAATGAGCATACGGACAGGAACATGAAGGACCAAATAAGGGCATAAACATCAACCGAGCACGTAAGGGAGGAAAACACACACAAAACACGGAACAAAGTCTGACAAGGATAAGGATAAAACCAACCGTTTGTATTAGCTATGCATTTCGTTAGTTTTACTCCTATGTTTTTATTAAATTTTCTGCAGACAAATAAAAGGTGTTACAAAAGTTACAAATTAGGACAATGTTCCTATCCAGTCATCGGGTGATGAAGGAGAGGTGTGCTTCCTTTTAAAGAGGGTGGCATGCCTGGCAACAGGGGTAATGATGATATTGAGAGCCTGTGAGAGAGTTCTAAAAATATCAGACCAGTAGTCTATTAGCATCGGGCAAGACCAGAACATGTGAAGATAATTGGCCAGAGATTGTTTGCATCTGTTGCAGGCATCACTAAACATAATGGAACTGAACACAGGCAAAATAAGAAAAAAGAATATCAAAATAAATGCCCAGGTGACTCCTGGTGGTGTAAATGAAATTTAATTTAAAGTTCAGGAGGGTGGTGGAGTGGAGGCAGAACAGGGGGAAGAATGGAGGGCCAGGACCATGAGGAGGAAAAGGAGAAGGACAGGTGGAGCAGTCAGGGCTGGAAACCACCACAGCAGAGCAGCTGGAGACCACCACGGCAGAGTAGACAGAGTTGAAGACCCCCACGGTGGAGCAGAAGAGTGAATGTCCCCATGGAGAAGCAGAATACCACCACAAGAGGGCAGACAAAGGGAAGAAACATGGAGGAGGCGATGGCATGATGATGCAGTCAGAGGGAATGCAGAGTCTGATGGAGCCAAAGGGGTGGAGGGATGAAGCACATCGAAAGGTCCGGAAGTCCATAGCACAGGCAGAGTGACGTCTGTCCAAGATGGAGCCAGAAGGATGAGGGAGCCATGAGGATGACAGTCTCAGGTGGAGCTGAGGGGGCGAGGAGCCAAGGTGGAGCCGACAGGTTGATAGGCCAAGGAGGAGTTGCAGGAACAGTGGCCCGAAGTCAGAGCTAGAAACTGGAAACCCAAAGACAGATCAATGTTGCATGGCAGAGCCAAAAGAGGAGCCGAAGGGCTGAAGGGAGCCAGCGGAGGCAGTGCCAAAGAAATGGGTGTCTTTGGTGGAGCAGGCAAGAGAGGAAGCCTGGGTGTGAATATCAATGACATGGAACAAAGGCTTGGCATTGGATTGGATCAGTGATGATGAAGACAACTCTGTGTTGAACAGGACCAGCGACGATGATGAAAAATCTGTGCCCGATGGGACCACCACAGGCAGAAGAGATTTGTGGGCGGGAATCAGTGAGGTAAGCTGTTCTTCGGCTTCCCAGTCGATCAGCCACTCCTCTTCTTCCACCTCCACTAATACTCCCACTGGCTCCCACACCTGGTCATATGTGACCACAGGCTCTTCCTCTGGGACAGACTAGGCTGCTGGCTCTGGCTCCGCAGCGGGCATATAAGCTGGGTCTCTTGTCCTGTGGTGGGCTCAGGTTGCACTGAGTTTGTGATGAGTGATGCTAGGAGGGGCTGGACACTGGGAATGGAATCCTCTTCTACTTCACCCACAGAAAAAGAAGATCTGCCTGTAGCGCCTCCACTGGAGCCAATAGGTCAGCTGCAGTCTCATCAGCCAGGAACCACCTTTAACCGATGTTTCGCTTCTTTAACCCCAGAACGTCTCCTGGTAGCGGAGCAGTGAAAGGGACATCTCCCTTCCACCCCCTGCATCTAACCTTGGGTTAGATGTTACTACCCCAACACTTCTCCTTTCTCCTTATCCACAGCCAAAAGCTGCACTTTTCAGACAGGTCTTCCACTAATTTGCTACTGTAATGCCTATATCTCCCAGGAGGTGACGTTCCAGCAAACCCATGGCATCCTACTTCTACTGGGTAAATGGTGGTTCTCCACCCAGCCTTTTCCACATCTCTCCCATGCTGATCTGTCTGCCAACAACACCTTACCACGTTGTCCAGCCCCCCTGTTTTCCTTGAGCTACAGCCTTAGCCTTATCACACTTATACTCCATCTTCATCACCTCGGACACTACCAGTTCTTTCCTCTGTTTTCTGTCAGCCTTGGACCAGATCTGTGGCACTTCACCGCAGCGCTACCACCTACCTGGCTGCAATCCTTCCTGACTCCCCTCCTGACTGTGGCCTCACCATTTCCTTCTGTTCCTGTTTGTTTTTTTTGCCATTGAATTTCATTAAATAATTTTTATCGCCACAAACGATTCCTCCTCTTTTGCCCGCCTGACACCTTGTGTTTGCTTTGAGTGTTGGTCAGATTGTTCTTGTTACTGGCACTCACTCTTCTTATCTTGTCTTGTAGGAATAACTCTGTTGTTACTCCTGTTCACTCTCTCCGCCCAGCTGTAGGTTATTCCTGCAAACAATTTGGACCATTCCCGGATTTCCAGTATCATCTGCTCTCTCCTCACTGCAGTCTAATGCTGCTGTTTACATCTGCTTCATTTGCTATACCTACTATCATCCCTGCTGTGTCTGTGCTTCTAATAACTGTTTCCATTTATTGTTATTAAATATCAGTGTTATTATACCTGTTCTTGGATATTCTTGCTTTTCTTGTGACACTTGTCAATCAACATTAGAGTGCCATCCTCAGGCTGAGTTACACAAGGACAATAGATCTCTTCTAAAAGTGCATATTTGTGTGTACAGTGATTACAATGTACAACACAAGTGGTTAATCATTAGAAGCCGGAGCTTCTAACAGCAGCAGCAAGGACTCAGTAACTCTGTGACCAACTGGTGATTGACTCTTTATTTGGGCAGGATGTCCTTTTCTAGAACTGCCAATAGTTACCAGCTTTGGTTTCCCCCACAATACAAAGACATGCAGCAAAGGTTAATTGGAGGCACTTACTGAATTCGGAACCGCATACTAGCATACTATTCTTATTATTACTGCCATATAACAATATGGCAAAAATAGTAAGAGTAGTATGCAAGTACACAATTCCGAATTCAGACAAAAAGTTTTTGGAATGAAAATGTAAAATATGAAAGGATGCTACAGATACAAAATACAGAGGTTGGGACATTCCAGAACTAGGTTTAAAAAGCTAAATCTGGAATTACTGTGGAACATATAATTATGTTGCTGACTGTTCATAGTAGCTATGATGTTTTGTGTCAGTGGGTCAATATAATTACTGTTTCCTTATACATAGATTCTCTATCATTTAATGAAGCCTACATTTGTTTAGTTTTGATGAGCATTATGCATAAAGTGCACAATATAACGTAAACACAAATGGCCTAATGTAGCCGCAAATGCCTTTAAATGTATTTGCCGGAAAATGGAATACATAATACAATATATTATATAAACAAACCCACATTCTGAGACACCTTGGCCCTGCCAAAATTAACAAGCCCCAACAATATACAAAAATATTAGCATGACATAGGCTGAATGGGAAATAAAGCAATACATACATGTGTTAAGAGTGATTTGATTGCAGGTACGCAAACATTACTTTTATAGTCCATTACATTGACTGGGCTATTTAAATTAATACGGAATGGTGCATGAATACAGAATGTACAGTCAGAGGTGTGTGTTAATCTGCATTTTAGAAATGTCATTAGATGTGAATTGACAATGTTATTTTTGCAGAAGCATTCTATCCTAACTACACAATTTAGTTTGGTCTCTCCTTTCCCTGATCATAACAGACCTACAACCCACCACATGAGAGCCACTCATCCCGTGTATATCTCTCATTTTGCTCAAGTGAGTGGTCATTTTTCTTCACTTATTTTCATGAACTATAGGTCTGCTTTGGTTTCTTTCTTTTGACTTACCGTGCAAATGAGCTGCTACCCACAGCTGTGCTCTTTTTAGACACACAAATGCACTTATGTGCATGAAGATTCTGTTTTAGTGCTAATCTGATATGATCTCTATGCACATTTTTCATTTCAAATGTTTAGAATTGCATCTATCAGTGAGCACTGCTCTCTGAATGAATTAAATGTTTTGCATCTAAGTAACAAAAGCACAAGGAAGCTCCACTAGGAGGTGCTATAAATAAACTTAAAGGGGTCATATGATGCTTTTTTAAAGATCATTATTTTGTGTATTTGGTGTAACAGAATATGTTGTCATGCTTTAATGTTCAAAAAACACATTATTTTTCAAATACTGTACATTATTGTAGGTCCTCTATGCCCCGCCTCTCTCAAACGCTTAGTTTTCTACAAAGTCCCTCCTTCCGACAAGCGCAGTCTGCTCTGATTGGCCAGCTGACCCAGTGCATTGTGATTGGCCGAACACCTGAAGCACTCGTCGGAAATGTAACACCCCTTACCATAATCGCGAGCTTCATCTTTCAAAATAAATGTAAAGACAGTAAACAATGTCATTAGTTTTACCATCAGTTCAAGCCCGAAAGGGGAACAGTCGCGTGACAGACACAGTGATGAAGCTGGTATGTTTGCAGTACACAAGCCACGGTTAAGACAGCTCACTCCACTGTGATGTGACCCTGTCTCTCTCTCTCTCTCTCTCTCTCACACACACGATGCGCAAAACTCCGCATTTGAACAGTCAAATTAGCAAATACATAAACTAATAACAAAACAGTAGCTGATTCAGAAGCGCCAGATTGTCATAGCAAAGTCAGAATTACCTCCTCTCCTAGGTTCACGAAACGGTCGTCCATAAAATGCATTGCTGTTCTGTTGTAAGTGATCTTAAAGATTCCTAAATGCATCTACTTTCGGAAGGCCAAATAAAGTGCTTTTGCTTTCGTCTAGAAACACACAGCGTCTCCCTGACATGCTGCTTCAACACTAACTGCGGTTACTGAAACCACGCCTTCTTTCTTTGCGTGCACATTTGGGAGGCATTATGCAAATATTTCCACATAGTGAGGTAGATATGTGGGGGCGTGTTAGAACAAGCCGTTTTAGGGGGGTGTGGCAGAGTTTTAACTTTGATAAAGAATATCTCTTTGGTTTTGAGACTTTAGTCTTTGCAACTTCAGGGATCTTATCTATGCACAATCAGCTTGTAACACTCCAAAGAGAAAGGAAAACTTGAAATCGCATCATATGACCCCTTTAAATTAACTAAATATGCTCTGTAGATACATGTGTAAAATGCTTGTAGTATTTCGGTAGCATGGTAATGGTAAGCCCTTTAACTGTTATGCTATAAAATCACCAGTCCTTTGAAAGCATTAGATGGCATCTCTGTTAAAGTGAAATGCACTGTCAATTCAGAGAGTTTAATTTGACACCACAGTAAAAGCTGAGATCAGCCTCCAGTCAACACAGTCAATGAGGCTCTCCTACCATTGAGTCTGGTTGTTTTTGACATGGACAGTGCTGCTCTGTTTATGACGATTGCTATGATCGTAATGTAGCAGATTCCTTTTCATTGAAATGTCCTGGTGGTTGGAAGATCAAACGAAATAAGCAAACTATTGATATGAAGCATGACTATGCACATGCACAGACACAAGACTCTTGGCTTTGGTCAGTACTATTCTGTGATGCACACAGTTGATACAGATGGACTTTAGTGGTTGTAAGTCTTGACCGTGGCAGAAAAAATGACAATGGATTTTTTTCCCCGTCAGCTCCTTTCCAGTCTCTGATTCATACTGGAGCTGAACCGGGAAGAAAATAATCAAATAAATAACTGCCAGCGGTCAGTGACAGCACATCTATCACCGGCCTATGTCCGCCTCTGCACCGGCTCCAGCTGCGCTCGCTGCCACCGTTAATATTGCCTCGCTAAATCTCGCTGTGCCCTGTATCATTTTTAAACGACAGTCCTCTAAAACATTAGCCGAGGGCTGTGCGCCAGAGTGCTTTGACAGCAGTTTGTTAGCAGGATAGATGAGCAGTCGCGCACTGTGTTTTCTTGTCCGTAAACGAGCCTGATGGCGTAAAGGTAATAGCAACTGTCAGATAAACGCTCAAAACATGGGTTCATCAGGTTTCAGGAGAGATTCTTTGGCAGAGGGAAATTGTTAGTTCCCTTATTTAGCTCGATTTCCTGCTTGACTCTTTTACAGGTGCTTTACATGTTTTACTACGCCAGTTTTGAAATAGCCAAATATTTCTTTTTCTACAAACAGGGTAGTGAGGTTGTCATGTAATGAGGAATGGCTGCATAAATAAAAGACGCTATGAGTGCTGTCACACTTCCCCCAACATTTCGCTGTGTAATTTGTGTGACGGAGGTCAGCAGGGTCCTGCCAAGAGCTGCATACTGTGTTTCTGACATGATCACATCTGTGCACCCAAAACCCTTACAAGATGCAAATGCAACTACTGAATTCAATCTTTGAAGAATGTAGAATTTGTACAGGTATTGCTTCAGTTTAAATGATTGTTATTGAGCTATAAAATGTACTAGCTGATAATAATACAAATAGTGTTTACAGATATTCATGACAAGCCAAATCCATTCATTTCTTACCTCCAGTTCTTCATTCCTATTGGGAATAAACGTGTTAGTTTGATGGTAGCACTTTGAGGTTTCTCGTGTAAGCCGTGTGCTTCACTGCAGTATAGTCAGCTGTCAAATGAGGGAACGCCTGAGGGTCCTCTGCATCTATAAAGAGCCACTGAGTTGATTAAAGTCACAAAATATGAATGGCCTTTAGAGAGACAGGAGATTGTGTGACTGCAGGTGGTGAGCAGATGCTCTTCTCTCTTCCGCTGACAAACTAAGACTAGCACAACACAATCAGATTGAGCTTTATTTAACCTCATGATTCAGTTAATCACGTGACCACAGGCCAGTTACATTAATCTAGTCAATGACAAGAAAGTACATTAATGTATGGAATATATATACTGTATATGTTCTGTAGATATATATGTAATCTTCAATGGTTTTAAGCGTTGGTCTAGCTGAATGTTTGTAAGCTGTGAGTGAGGACACCAGCACACGTAAGTGGCATTCACTTACAGAGTGACATATGAAGGGAACGACAATCAATATCAGACACCAGCCTGCAGTCCTGTCAATCACGTCCCAACATTCATAATAAAAACCCACAAGGCATCATGTGAGGCATCAGTCACTGTTTTTCCCCGGTATACAGTTCCAAACACATACAGAATGCCATTGATTTCATTCATTCAGGAAAGCAATAGCCAGTGTCAGTGAGGATCAGGAGATGAAGCAGAATGTCTTCATCCGTCAACAACCACCTACAACTAAACCTCAATCAACCTCATGACCTCTGCAGACGTGATTCACATTTAAATGTACTCTTCTCTCTGTGAGCGTTTACATTTTGCTATAAACTCCACCAATCAACTGGCTTTTTTTACTATTATGTACAGAAATTATATATATATATATATATATATATATATATATATAGTGACTTGTCAGACACACTGCTTCTGTCAGAGCCACTAAACCAAATGCAGTTCAAGTCTTGATGGACAGCATTTATTTAGAACAGAATGAAATAGGAACTGATACCAGCAAAATTAAACTGAGAAATTGTCAATATAAATTTGGTCTCGGCATATTTGTCAAGGCAATTTTGTATAAACTGACAGGAGTCCAATTACACACGATATAGTAACAGCTGTGACATAAACCATCTGTGTATATCACTGCACTGCACTCATAGATACTAGTATTTTAAATGCCACTAACTATATATTCTTGCAGAAGGATGCCGCTTTGCTTTATAAAAACTGCTAGGGCAACATTTTTGTGCTGTTTTTATTATGCAATAACCATTTGATAATAGCAGAGAGGTCATTTTGTACTGTGAATATAATGAATACACTCTGCTGAGCGTAATGACACACTTTACCGCTCATCATTCATTGCATTATTCATCGTATTTTGTACCTTGTTTCAGTGAAACATTGCAGGATAGTGAATGTTTAAAAGTGCTGTTATTATGTTTAAACTCATTACATCAGCAGGTGATCAATCTGCCCAGTGCTGAGTTGTGCAAAGACAGCGGACTGAGTAATTAAAGACAGGCAGTGAGGTGGACGAGCTTCCATTCGTCCTGGCAATCACAGAAAGAGGTGACAGCACTGAACCACACACCTCTGCTCACTGTTCTGTTGTGCTAGAGTTCGACTAGTCCCGATCTAAAGATTACATTTACAGCACATGATGAGGGGAAATCCGTCATCGCATTTCATGTTTGCAAGAGTTCTTGTTAAGAAAAATAAGGCAAAACAAGTCAATTCACCTTTATTTATTTATTTATTGTGCTTTATACACAATAAATTGTTTCAAAACTGCTTCACAGTGATTAACAGAAAAATAGCATAATCAATTATGCAAACTTCATCAAATATGAGACATTAAATTACATTTCTGAGGTAAATTTCATTCAGCTCAATTCAGTTCTAGTTTTGTTCTCATCTGATTGTGTCAGTTCCATTGAATCAATGATATTACTGAATATTAAGTGACTTAATTAGGGCTGTAACGATTCACTCAACTCACGATTCGATTCACAATTATTATTGTTTTACAAAATGAGATTTAAGACAAATTATAAATTAAATGTGTCCTTTTATTATTGCTTGGACAAAATGCTGCACATTTCTTTGTGAAATTGAAATATAACACTATAATAATATACTAATATAGCACTACTATAGCACACTAAATTATTGCTCTTTTGTTGGTTTTGATTGCTTCTATTGTCCTCATTTGTAAGTCGCTTTGGACAAAAGCTTCTGCTAAATGACAAAATTTAAATATAACGTAAATGTAAATTTTTCAACCGGCTCGCGGTTAATCGTTACATCCCTAGTCTTAATCCCCAAATAATCAAGCTAAAGGCGACAGTGGCAAGAAACCCAAACAAAAAAATCTCCTCTGGCCTAAATAAATGAACCCAGGGTGATTTATGAGCCATAAGTCAGATTTGCAGATTGATAGAGTTCAACAATTTCTCCATCCAGCTATTTCTGCTTGAAATCACCTGAAATCACAAAACACTGGGAGAGAATGAGATTCATGTGGTTTATGTCTCCAGATCAATGAAAGGCTGCGGACCTCAAAATAAATGTGTAAAATTGTGGCTCTTAAGGATGAAGTTTCAGTTGTTGGATCATAGAAAGCGATCCTCCAACAGTATGAATCCCAGTGGCGGTTCGTGGGATTTAAAATAGAGGAGGCACACTAATTGTATTGGTCTGGGATCCCTGCCGATTATTATTATTATATTATTTGCTTAACCCGCTCACCTCTCCCCCGGCCTCCCCCTCCCCTTCTCTATCACCTAGCAGTTGTAATTACATCAGCAGATTCGGCACATTCGCGATAGAAAAGCGGGCGCTTTCACGTTATGATATTACACCTGTGAAATTACAAACAAAAAATACACATTCTGAGACATGAACTGAAATGAATTGTGAATTTTATTAACATTAAATCGTCCTCCTCCCATTTTCACCTCAAAATTATGGGGAAGCTGTGCCTCCCCTGCCTCCCCCGACGAGCCGCCACTGATGAATCCCTGTCAAATCTGTCTCAAACCATATCACAGTATTTGTTCACGTGGACATCTGTGCACTCAGTCTGCTGCTGTAAAGTCAGCATCACATGTCGACGCTTCAGGCCTTCTCTCAGGTTTAGAGGAGCACTTAGAGCTGTTTCAGGCTTTTTATCTCGAAACATCTGAAGCATTACAGCAAATGTATTTCTCATCAGAATCTGCCTTTCAGTTCCACCTCTGCCTTTGTTTGAGGCTTTAAAACAAGACACAGGGTTTCTGGGTCAGTGGTTGTGTATTAAAGCGTTCTGCTTTTAAAGTCTTTTGCTCCTCAGGACGAGACTTGGTTGCATATAAAGTGCATAGTGAGCTTGAACTCTGTTGTGATAATGCCACCAGTTTAACAGTTTGGAAGATCTCAGTGCTACATGCTATGACTAGCAGAAACAGACAATTGTAAGAAAAAGATTTCTTACAATATAGCATGGTGAAAACCATTTAACACGTCTATTCCCATAATCAACCATTGTGTCATGATGTTAACTGATCTGGTTTAAAAGAACTACACAAAGCTGAGGGAATGCACTGCAATAAAAAGTGGCGCTGAGCTCTCAGAGTTCAGACTAAACTGACAGCTAAGCAGTTTGCTCTCATTCACTTGAAGTCCGCTCTAGAGTGAGCTTATTGATAGTACAGCAACAGACTTTAATCAACACTAGATACTGGTAAAGTCATCCGTCGTGTGAAAATTTGCGAGGCAGATTTGGCAGGTTTGTGGTTTATGTTTGCAGGACATGGACTAACGCGGCAGCTGTGGAGTGCTGATATGTTACCTGTCTTGTGTAAAGACTTTTAAGTTCCTTCCTGTCTGGTGTGGTTTGTAGTTTCTGTTTATTTGCCCTCTTGTTGCCCCCAGGTGTTTATTTGTTTGCCTATCAGCCCCAGAGTTTCCCTTGTTCAGTGTCTGGTGTTGTTCATTGTGACTGTTTCATCAGTGTTCGTCAGCTCTGATGCCTGCTCTCCTGGTTTTTGCATGTTTTGTTTATTTTGGTTGTTACTGATATTATTTAATGAAGTTTCACCTGCCTATGAACCAGACTTAAAAACAATATGGATCCAGCAGAGAAACCATTGTGCTATAGCTGTAGATGTAGCATGTTATAAATATTTCCTGATTGGATCAATAGAACTGTGTTTTGTGTGATGTACTCATACAGCCTCATCAGTGCGGCACAAGGATATTTTTATCTACATCTCTCCAGAAGTATTGTCCATTCACCATATTATCATTAGAGTGCTCCAGTGTTGGATGGATAGATAATATCAGAGTGAAAAACAACAGTACATACTGTGAAAACTCAGCAGCAGTCATATTCTGATTCTTAAGTTTCTTCCACACAAATCTGCATATCTTGCACATACTATTGTGTTCTTTCCCTTAAAAGCAACTAAAAACATCAGGATAAACACAGATGTCACAGATGTTTTGTTTGTACTTCATAGTTTTAATAAAGCTCTTAATTGTGAAGTACTGTTTCTACACCATCAGTAATTCAGTCTCTTCCCCTGCTGTGTCACCTAAAGCACCAACTTTATAAATATACTGGTTAGCTGCACTTCAGAAACTTCATTCATTCATTATTAAATAATTTTAAACCGTCTAATGCAATTGAAAAAAGCTGAACAATTGGCATTTTACCGGATACTACTATAAAATATCTTTGGCAGCTTTGGATCTACACTGAACAAAATTATAAACGCAACACTTTTGTTTTTGCCCCCATTTTTCATGAGCTGAACTCAAAGATCTAAGACTTTTTCTATGTACACAAAAGGCCTATTTCTCTCAAATATTGTTCACAAATCTGTCTAAATCTGTGTTAGTGAGCACTTCTCCTTTGCCGAGATAATCCATCCACCTCACAGGTGTGGCATATCAAGATGCTGATTAGACAGCATGATTATTGCACAGGTGTGCCTTAGGCTGGCCACGATAAAAGGCCACTCTAAAATGTGCAGTTTTATCACACAGCACAATGCCACAGATGTCACAAGTTTTGAGGGAGAGTGCAATTGGCATGCTGACTGCAGGAATGTCCACCAGAGCTGTTGCCCGTGAATTAAGTGTTGCGTTTATAATTTTGTTCAGTGTAGTATTATGCATTATGTAGTAAATTGTTTTCAATAAACACATAGCCAGTAATGCCAAACAACATAATTTAATACCACATTCTTCACATTATTATTAAATAAATAAGTAGATAAATATTTCCTCCAGAACTGGTTGTCAAAATTACATCTCTGATCTTCTGATGCAGCTATGCTAGATATAGCAGAAATACCACACAAAAATATATTTGTTTACAACAACAGATAAACAGGTAAATGTATAAATACAACAAATCACTACTAGGTCACTGAAATATGTCCTTCATACACAGTTGTACTGGAAATCTCTCTCTCTCTCAATCACACACACACACACACACACACACACACTTGGCACCCTTGGTAAATATGAGCAAAATATGCTGTAAAAAAGTTTATCTTCTTAGTCTTTCATTGAGAATATTTGCAAAAATATAAAATTTGATTGAATTCATTATATAATTATTATATAATGCCAGAAAATAATTATAGAACAAAAACTGCAATGTAAAAAGATGATTTAATTGAGGGTTATATTGGATTATTTTGAATGAAAGACACTTTTTCATTTAAAACACGTTTCCACAGTCTGTTTTGCTCACGTTCACCAGAGCTGCACACTGTATGACATTATGAATATATATTCACTCACATTCAAGACAACAGATCTCCTGACACAGAGGCATGAAATGACATCAGGTTAGGCTGTCAAACTAAGAAAATCAAGGCAATTTAACACACTTTAAAACATATCCCACATCACCATCCAATGGACAATACGATTCTATTCCTAATGTCTAGAGCCGTTTGACTTCAATAAAATTAATTATATTTATTATGCCATATCAATATTTGATGGGAAAAGCCCCTACGTGAAGATTCAAAGACATTACTGCAGCAGATGAAAACACTGATTAGACATTATATAGATAGATAGTGTCTTTACAAGTCAATATACGTACTGTTTGTTTCACATTTGATGTGCATTGAAGCATTATGTGTGTTTGAGAGGTATATACTGCACTGAAGGGCTAGTCTGCCAATAGGCTTTAGCCACATCAGCTATGAATGATGTAAGCAAGTACAGAGGAGAGATATTCAAGAGAGCATCTGATTAGACAGAAATCTGTGCTTTTGAAATGAGTCCATTTTCTCAGAAAAGAGAAACTGCAGAAACATACATGAAACAAACATCATAAAAGTCAATAATCGATGTCCTAAAAACTACTATAAAGACTAAAAGCTCCAAAATCATTTGTGCGTGTACCCACACCTCAAGCACATAGACTTTGCATAGCATGTAAACACCTCTGATAGTGTTGTGCCGGCTCATGTCAAACACTTCTTTGCACCAAGCAGCAACACTTCTGGTGCCAGGAGGAGCATTCAAATGTTCTGATGTCATACGGGACAAACCACTGATAATTCTGTCATTGTCTGATTCATCTGTAAGCACTTAAAACAGGTTAAAGAATGACTTTAAATATTGAGAATTGTAACTTTATATTTCCTGTACACACAGTTCAGTCGTGACAACTCTTGGTGTGAACATTTATGATGGAGTTAGTAGACCTGGTGTTGCTAGACTAGACAAGAACAGAGACTTGCTACTGCTGAGACACAAACACAGACATATATCCACTCGACAAACACAAAACACGAAGCCCCGACAATGCGCTTCAACCACTGAGGCATGTGTTCGGCTGCTGCTCAAGTTTACCAGCTGTATTTGTTCCCGGTCCAGCCTGCAGCTGAAATATCTGTCCTGAGCACTGATCTCTATATGACCGGACTGCTGATGGATTCCACTGCAAGCGTCCCGGCGGCTGTATTAATATCCCCAAACAACAACAGGCATCACTGACTGATAGCCGGTATAATGACCTGAAATGAGCCGGTGTGATTGGTTTTTAGGAGATGTGTCTGCATATTAATTGTCACTGTGGACGTTTATAATCTTTATGGTCAATTTGTGCAGGATAAGAAATATATAGACATCTTTAAGATGGGTGTGTATGCTGCACTCTGAGACCACTAAGCGAACACTAGATATATTACATATAATTATATATAACCTAGTTATGTGTTACTGGGCTGACATACAGGCAGGTTTATTCAAACTAATCACCTACTGTGAACATCTGAGCTGGTTTGGCTAGAGTTTACCTAGTTCAATGCAGGTTCAAGCTTAATAAAACATTGCTAAAGCATCAGTCGCTAATATTCTCAGCACATTAGAGAGGGATTCCTGATGGCAGGCCGCATCTGCAGCAAACACTGAAGAAAGACTATTTAAATCAAGTTCATTGGCTGATGGATTACAGGCAGAGCACCAATCAGCTTGGCCCATGCAGAACATGAGGCAGATTACTGCACATAAATCAACTCTTTCATTAGTTTTATGTATATGCATACCATCAACACTACCAACGTGATTCTATCAATGAAGGAGCTTTGCTACTGAAAAGATTTTTCTAAAGATTTTACATGACGTTCTCAGCAATAAGGTGGTAACATTGCTTTTTTTGAGGTAATTCTCGCAGCTTCACTACAGAGACGCAGCACTGATGCAGATGCTTTAAACGTGACGATAATAAATCATTCTAATGACGTGGATCTCTATCATGAAAAGTAACCATCATTTTTACCTTTCTGGTCAAATTTTGCACTGCAAACATCATTGACAGCTTTAAGTTGCCAGTGCTGGCAAGTGACCATTATATAAGCAGTATAATGCACGGCTAGGTGTTCATTACACGATTTTAATATACTCCACAGAGCCAACCAGATTTTTTGTCTCCACCTTTTGCACTAAAATCACATAACTCATTATAATGATAAAAATCACACAAGTAGTAGCATGGTCTTGCGATATCTGCAGCAAGTTTGAACATGAATGGCATTAGTGACTTCAGAAGACATGGAGAACCCACTTTATATTAGGTGTCTACATCAACTTACATAAAAATATACAAAACACAATATACTTGCTGTATAAATATGCGATTTGCATTATACTTAAATTTGAAGTACCTGCATGCAATGAATTACACAGCTGACTGGACCCTAAACCTACAGCCGACTCCATCCGTATCCCAAACTCAATAGCAGCAAATGCCAATCTGGCAAGAGTTTTGCAGAACAGCATGCATGTAAACAAAAACCACACTGGATCAAATGTAAATGCTAATGCTACTATTAAGCAGGACCAACTTGGAATATAGTGCATGTGCCACGAGGAGTACTTTTCTATCATCTTTGGAGCTTAACAGTCTGTTTGCTTTCAAATACCAGACCTGAGGCTGTGTAAGTAAAGACAGCATGTTCGTTTTTGGGCGAACCATTGTCTTCAAGAATGATATGGATTACAGACAGTAACAGATACTTTTAAAAACATATTGCTCTATAACAGTTATATTCTAAGCAGTAAGCTTGTTTCATACATACCATCAATCACGTCAGGTCAGGTCAATAGTAATTGCACTACTTGTTCCCCCTCCATTAGTATTGCACAGTTTTCCCTGTTTGGCCTGCTGTCACCCTCTTCCAGGGTGCAGCTTGCTCATTTCATCTTCAGTATGTAATCGTTCCTGTCTCTCTACTGGTGCTCAGCGCTGGAGTCCGGGCTCACGTTGCCCTCGTCAGTCAGGACGTCTGTGTTCACGAACGTTCCCTTAACAGCAGCCAGCTCTGACAGGATGATATTGTCGTGGGCGACGAGCGTGGTCTTGTCCATCGTTTCTTTGCTGTGTCTGGAAACCACTGCGTCCAGAAAGTCATACTTGGGCGAGAGCGTGCCGCTCTCAAACAGATATTTGGCCGCATATGAGAAGGCAGCGTTGCTCAGTAGTGAAGCCAGCATGGAGACCGTCTTATAAGGGAACCTCTGCTCTACGAAGCGCTCCACCTCCCGCGTGAGACGTTGCTCCTTCTGGCGCATCTGCCAGCCGGGGTAGTAGATGAACGGGGGAAGCCTGAGGTATGGCTCCCCCCCCCCCACCCTCCCCGAGACGTAGCCGGCCACCGAGCCATAGGTGTTGGTGCCCTTGATGAACAGCACGCAGAGGAGCTGAGGGAAGATGATGACGTACACCAGGTCTGAGCTCAGGTACCACAGGCCATAAACGGAGCCCGTCAGGAGGGCCATGGCGGTCGCTAGCGCTCCAAACACAAAGATGGTGATCCTCATCACCCACACGATCTCGCGGTCCGACGCCTGTGGAGCCACACGTTAAAGCAGTGGTTTCATGCGGCTGCACGACATTTGTAGTAAATCTAATAACTCAAAACATCACATCACAATGGACTTGATTTACCTTTTTCCATCAGTGCACATT
Organism: Sinocyclocheilus anshuiensis; assembly: GCF_001515605.1. Taxonomy (NCBI): domain Eukaryota; kingdom Metazoa; phylum Chordata; class Actinopteri; order Cypriniformes; family Cyprinidae; genus Sinocyclocheilus; species Sinocyclocheilus anshuiensis. The sequence goes on from NW_015539947.1 coordinate 346,422, forward strand.
ATTCTTAATTTAAAACAAGTTTTTGTTATCTTTCTTCAAAATATAAAAAAATGAAACGAAAGTCCATTGATGTTATCTGGGCCACACAATAATAAATAAACTATTTGGACAAACTCACAACCAGGTCTGGCTCCAATCTTGTTAAGTGTTCAATGAAGACATTATAACACTACAGCATGACAGTGCTGCAGGGATGAAGAATTTATGTGGGCCAAAACCCAGAAACAGGTTCTAGCACGTCTGGTTCCATTGTCCTGAAGTCGATGGGTTTTTCAAATGTTTTTTCTGTTAAATGCCTAAAATAAGGTCTGTGGTGAACACAAGTTTAGACTATTTTCATGTTTTATTATCCATAAGTAATACCCCTTTGTGATTTTTTTTCTAGAAAAACGCAGTTGCTAACAAGTGTCTAAATGGCACTACAGAGGTTGTTGGGACATTAAACATCATCACATCGAACGGGTAACTCAACTACTCACTAGTCTAATAATCGCACTTCTGCAAACTACTGTAACTCAAACATTCAGAGAAAATGTTTTGAAATACAGACTGAAAGAGTTGTTGAAGCTTAAAGGGGGGGTCTAATGCTATTTCATGCATTCGGAGTTATGTGACGAATGTTTTATAAACAAGGCCCAGTTCGACGGTGGATTTACAGATCGTTTGATACTGAAAGATGGAGCGGTCCCAGCGATAAAAGATCCCGGTCATGAGTCGGAACCGCAGGCGGTGAATAAAACTGCAGCAAATTTCTGTGTTTTGTTGCCAATCAGCCCGTGACTCTTTAGCTCCTCAAGGAGCTCGGCTGTTTTCGGAGAGAAGCGTAAAGCTCTTTTATAAATCTGATAAAACTAAAGACTCTTGGGAGATATGAAGGATGCAATACTACTCTATAGGTACTCAAGATTAACATGAGATTGGCCGAAATTGTGTGTGTTATGTCCCCTTTAATGGTGGTGAATGCTGAGGTCATGTGACCGTGATGTAGTTTGTTTATAGCCTACATTTAGCTTTTTACTTCTGCTGATTTCAAAATTTCGAAGAGTTGTGTTAATTTGTTGAGATCATCACAATGAAAAAAACATGTAAGAATCATAAACTTTTGTTGGTCACCGAGCTTATTTTCTGCTACGATCCAAAAGAAAATGGAAAAATGAATTTGAATCAGGTCTCCTGTGGTGGAGGAGAATTTGTAATAATATTGTTAAAAAAACATTGTTTCTAATGACAGGAGTCTGTGTTTTTTTTTAGGTTGCTTAAGTTGTGTTTTACACAGAAATGCCATACGAGTTCATCAACGAATGAGAGACACTGTGGTCACAAGTGGATTGATAGTATGAAGAACTTACCGACTGCCGAAAAGCAAGCTGGTAAATATTTCGTGCGAACATGGAGCTGGCTGAGAGGATAGAGGAGTCTGCGGAGGACATCACAGCGGCCGACACCGCCCCCAAACCAAAGAAAGAGATGAACGGAGGGCAGAGATGCTGCAGGACGATGGGCAGGATCATGTCCGACTCGTCCTTCTCCACCGGAGGAACCGGACCATACGACGTCTGATTCCAGTCTCAACACACACACACACATCGTGTTCATCATGCGAGTATCATTTGTAATGTGCGAAGCAGAAATATTATATAAAGTATGAAATGCATGTTATTTCACATATGTGACCCTGGACCACAAAACCAGTCATAAGGGTACATTTTTTTAAATTGAAAGCTGAATAAATAATCTTTCCATTGATGTATGTTTTGTTAGGATCGGACAATATTTGGCCGAGATACAACTATTTGAAAATCTGAGGGTGCAAAAAAATCTAAATATTGAGAAAATCATCTTTAAAGTTGTTCAAATGAAGTTCTTAGCAATGCATATTACTAATCAAAAATTAAGTTTTGATATATTTACGGTAGGAAATTTACAAAATATCTTCATGGAACATGATCTTTACTTAATATCCTAATGATTTTTGGCATAAAAGAGAAATGTATAATTTTGACCCATACAATGTATTGTTGGCTATTGCTACAAATATACCCCAGCGACTTAAGACTGCTTTTGTGCTCCAGGGTCACATATAGCTACATGCAATATAATCTTCTGTAATGGAAAATAAACATTCTTGAAATAATGTGCCTGATTTAACTGTGAAGTATGTAATAACTGATTTATTATGTGTTTTGTAAATCAGTCTTTATTCATTTGGGCTGAACAGTAAACATCTGCTGATTAGCTGAGACTCTGATTCACAGCTTTAATGAAGCCCCTGTAGATACGGCCGTAATCAGCTAAACGCACGACTCCTCAAACATGAATGACAGCAGCCATCTGGAGTCATCAGCGGTGAAATCCCCCGTCGCTGGCAGCTGATCTCAGATCCATCTCACTACAGAGATGTGGGAAACACAGCCGTATCTTCAGGAAGATTCTGCTGCATCTCCAAACATGCGTGTTACCTGTGGAGGCTCCTATCGCGCCGATCAGGACCGACGGCACGGCCATGACCAGACAGCCGAACGCAGCCAGGAAGGACAGCACCTGAGCATAGCTGGCCGAGGAGGCGGAGAGAACCCGCTGGAAATACACCTGCCACGGGATCCCACCCAGCATCTGCACACACACACACACACACACACAAACACAGTCAAAACTAGACCATCCCCTTTAAACAGCAGAATTCGATGAGGCAGGAGTCCACTAACCCTGAACCTAACGTAACATATGAATACAGTATGTGTAGATCGGTTTTCTGCACAGCAGCTCTGTCTACAGTAGATTTAACCACTGTGCTAGGGGGCCACAACGAGTGTGGAGCTGTTTCTTGAGTTAACAGAACACAATGCATCTCCAGACCATACAGTAGTACAAATCCTACAATAAGATGCAGACCTTTGTGGTGTTTTCCTAAACCAGATTTCTCCATACATTTTTGCATTAATGTTTCGATGTATTGAAATAAAATATCACTGATTTCAGTGTGGGCTTTGCTTTATGTGGCGAGTGTGTTTCTGCACTGACTCACAAGAAGACAGAAGTTATCAGCCCACATCCAGCCATCAGAAGGATCGATCTCTCCCAGCCACGGCGACTGAAACACTGTGTTTACTGCGGTGATGCCGATGTCTGACACAGCGGGATGGGACAGGGCAAACGGCACGCTTATCCACTAAATATAGACACGGGGAAAAATCACACGGATATATACTGACATTTTCAATGACATCCAGCTGCTATTAACTCAATGCCAACTCTTTAACAACACAAGCTAGGTCAAAATAAACAGTGGGGCAATCAGTATTGTGACATGTTAAAGATGGAGTGGAAATGATAAAACCTGATTTTAGATATTTGTAGCTAGCAGTTGCATGCCTTTCATTCGCTAATAAACCCACCAATCACATAAGGCCACTTGTTTTATTATTTTCTAAATATGAAAGAGGCAGAAAGCATGAGATAAATTATTTGTTGCAGAGTAAATGCAGATGTTTGTTACTGAGTCAGAGGACACCGGGGCCATGATCAGGTTAGGGAGAAACGCGCAGACCAAAAGCTTAGGCTCAGCAGTTAAATTCTATCCAGTTTCATTATTTAGTCAAATGTGTGGCTTCTCTGGAACACATGTGGGCTTCAGTGACTTTGCTTTAATGGTTATTTAGCTGCATTACAACACTTGCATGCAGGGACATCTAACCCGCATACCTGGAAATAAGACATTCTGCCGACATGTAGATGTGTGTAGAGAAGACTCACCAAACCTATGAAAATGCAGAAGAGCTGGACGACATCTGTGTACGCCACTGAGTACAGTCCCCCGACCAGCGTGTAGAAGATGGCAATCAAGGCTGAAATCACCACTGACATGCTGATGTTGATGTCTACTATCACGCTCAGTGTTGCTCCTGTGCAGACGACAGCGAGGCTTTTATTCTGCGTTCAGACAACACTGACGTGTCTATGAAGCTTTACACGTGTTAAATGTAGTTTATTTTCATACCCAAGGCTGACAAAATGGCGGCTGACCAGAAGATCTCTCCCAGTAAAGCAGGTATGAAGAGCAGGCCTCCCATTCTCTTGCCATAGAGCTGCTGGAACGGGTCGAGCATCGTCACGTAGCCTCGAGAGCGCATGGGCTTCGCAAAGAACAACCCACCTGGACCAAATAGAGCACACTGTCAAACTGACCACATACTACATACTAAGGGATAAGATGGTATGCATGGTAAACATTAGCTCTCAGAACATGAGGCATTGTATTTTAAAGACCCTGTGCATCGGGTCTCTTTATTTTACAGACAACGGCCTTTAGTATTTGTAACAGCCATGACTTGGTATTTTGTGATTGTGTTGAGAGACATTCGCATTCAAAGATAACAGGCATGGACTAAAAGCCACAAACCTCTCGTTTTCATTTAAAGTGGAAATACACTGATTTCAAATCCCTGGATCATTAGCATAATATCATCTCACCTACTACTAAACTGAGTGCGTAACCGAATGGCGCCTGAGCCCAAGCCAGGCCGGATCCGGGCAGATACACGGACTCTGCGGTGCCGTTGATGTAGCCTCCTCCGACCCACGTGGCTGCGATCAAAGAACGAATCGTGAAGACATACAGTGACAAGAGCTCACTGTGTGCCTGTGTTCAACCTGATTTAATGCATGTATGTGTGTGAATACAGTGAGGAGGAAAGTGCTTCATGGCTGTAGGCAAGTGTGTGTTCTTTAGCAGACACACTATATTTACTTCTTGTTTATTCCATTTAGTTTTAATATTCCCATTAACTAAACAGAACAATTTCTTGAATACCTTTATTTCTAATGAGCCTATTGGGTAGACAAAAGAAAGAAGAAAAATAATTTCTCAGAAGGAAAAAACCCAGTCTTTTCTTCCAAAAACAAGATTAAAATAAAAAGACAAAAAATGTGTAGAAGTATTACTCGCTTCAAAACAAGACACTAACTCAGGAAATATCCTTCTTATCAACCATCATGCATGAAATAATAAATAAATAGATAAACAAAAGTTTATAATACACTAATTCTTACTGTCAACAACAAAACAGTATTCATATTTGCATCTCACAAATGCAGTAATAAGTGCCTAAGAGTGAGATGAGCGAGACTCACCTGTCATGGTAAATCCGCCTACAAACAGACCGATGTCTCGGCCGCCGACCATGATGGACTCACTGCGGTCTGTTCCCTGCGAGATCCCGGAGTTTTTGTTCTTCCACGCTGCCCAGATTCCCACGACTAAAATCAGCAGGTAGAAGATGACGATGGCCAGCAGTCCTTCCACATGAATGGCCATCTTACACTGACCCACACAAATCACAGCAGCACTACAACAATTAGTTCTGTCGCTGTAATAATTTAAGAATAACACTTTCACATATTGACATAGGAAAAGGAAATATGCTAAATAATATGCATAGCTTAATTATTATCATTACTTTTTTATTTATGCACTGTTTTTCTTTTATCTGTCACAACACTTTTTGTTGCATACATGCAAGCTTTCCATTTGAATGCAACTTTCTTTATTTTATTAGAATAACAATTTAGTTTTAATTTCAAATTAAACAATGGTATGACTAAAAGCAACAAGTTTGACTCATACTACAGTACATAGTAAAAAATAAAATCAATAAAGCAAACAAAATAAAAAGGAAAGGTATTGTTAGCTACCTCTGGAGACAGTCAGTGAATCCTGAGCGAGCAGAATGAAGACAGGAGCGGCTGAGGACTGGAAGAGGATGAACTTATCAACTGTTCTCTCTCTCTCTCTCTCTCTCTCTCTCTCTCTCTCAAGGGGGATGGTCTGGCCAAGTACTTCTTCAGTGGGGTGGGGGTCCTGGCTAACCTTACCACAATAATAAAAAAAAAAATTCTAATTTTTAATCACATTTTTATTTTATTTATTAAAAAAATAATAATAAAAAATTATTAAATGAACTGTGATTTATAACCTGACGAAATGGCCCCACAATGTCAAAAAGTTTTCTCTGTGGGGACATTTGGTCCTCACAACGTAGATTAAAAAAATAACTATAATTAAAAAGTGATTTATTGAATCATTCATTCAGACGATTTGTTCAAAACAGCTGATTCATTTAGAAATGAGGCATGTGACTGTGGCTGCATCCAAAATTGCATACTGAATTATTAATTACTTTGCGACTGCAAAAAAAAAAAAAAAAAAGAGCATGTTCTATATAGTATGCATGTAATCCGGATGTACTACATTTGCCATGCTGTCTTTGTCACGTCACCTACCAGCATCAGTTGCATCACATCACTGCCATTCATAAATCCTCTCCTGTAGCCTCATGGGATAGTAAAGTGTAAATCATGCACACTTCAGAATTACGCCTTAAGTAGTATGTTATGTCTTATGTAGACGAAATTACACAAGCATAATCCTTACATAACTTTTAATAGTAGTCCGTAAACAGCACTGGAACAGATGCACATGCACAGCAATGATGCACACTCTAAAATCTCTCCTCGTCTAAACACCAACTCACTGTGTGTCATGAGTGCCCTCTAGTGGTGAATTATTGTAACAATATCACGTTTTCCTCTTACTTAAATGAATTCCGTCTATAACAGTTTTCACAAAATAGAAATAAACCGCATCACAAGTGTTATTCCCACCTCATACACTAAAGAGCACAATAAATGATTGTAAGAACATTTTAAATAACCAATAATGACATTATAACAGTGCTTGAATGTTCACATTTCAAATAACCAGTAAGGACAGTATAACAGTACTTGAATATTCACGCGAATGTATATGTTGAAAAAGTCTGTGTTTAAGAGACATAGTCTTTCAGCAAATCTGGCTTTCTACTGTGACGTTTCTCCAGCGGACCAGCCTTAGAAGGCCCAGAGCTTCCAGACAAGCAACCATGAGAAGGATGCAAGTTTTCAGCTTTGGTGGCATGACCATTATCCAGTGCATTATCTGGCATGGAAGCGAGACATGATGCATCGTCCAAGAGGTAGGTGTAGGATCCAGCCTTTTCTTTCACCTCCACTGGAGAAGTGAATTTTGGATGAGCTTTTGGTACATGCACCAGCTTTCATGAGATCTTGCCGTGCCAAAACACGCTTCTGTATTTGCGTAGGATCAAGGGCAGAAGGTGGAGGTCTCAGAACATTAAGGCGGGTACACATTTTCCGGACATGAAGTAATTCAGGGTGGGACACACCAGTGATAGCATGTGGTGTGGCTCGGTAAATCTGCAGGAAATCAGTAACTGTTGCTTTCCATGGTGCTGACTGGAGAATTGCTGTTTGAATTGTACTCTTAAGCACTCTGTGGAAGCGTTCAATCGCTCCGCTTGCAGCAAGATGATAAACCGCTGTACCAATGTGCTTAATGTCTCTCTCTTTCAGGAAAGCAGCAAACTCTGACGAAGTGAGTGATGTTCTGTTTCTATCAAGGAGACACGGACACGCATGGTGTAAAGTTGAATCAAATCTTACGTTTACTGAATCGCTATTTGCATAACCAGCGCACTTGGCATGTTGCCATTTATCAGTCGTAAGTCTTCATGCATACCACGCATGCACATTCAGAACTGCACTTTCACTAATAACATTACAAAGTTAACTTAGGGCCATTGTCACTCACAATAGTTGTTGGGTTGCAGTGTCTACTGAAGACAGAGGTAAGAAACGAAGTCACCTGTTTTGTTACAACAGATGCAGTAAAGGCTACTTCGGGCCATTTACTGTAATAGTCAGTGAGTGTAAGAGCATATCGACAGTCCCAGACAGCAGTCTCAAAAGGGCTGACGATGTTGATTGCCAGTTTTTCCCAGGGTGCAGAAGGCAAGGGAACAGGCCGCAGTAGTACAGCAGAAGTTTAGCAGTCTTATCCAAGGAAAGGCACAGCTGACAGGCAGAAATTTTGTCTGCCACAAATGTGTCCATTTTGGGCCACCAATAGTACCTCTAAACACAAAATCAGCTTGCACACTGAGCTCATGTCTTAGTTTGTGGTATGGATGTACAACAGGATCCAGTGCAGAAGGAGGTGGAGGCCAGCCACGAGCAATTTGTGTCCGCAGTGCAGAGAGCTCAGGGCAGTGAGCAGAGGTAGCAGCAAATTCATCCTTAGATATGGCAGTGAGACCAGTGGACACCAAAGCAACACATTCAGGTTAGGCATCTGGTGTTGCATCTGAAGTAAGAGGCAGGAGCAGGCGGGACAAACAATCTGCTGTGTGGTTTTCAGATCCAGCATGGTAATGAACTGTGTAGTCAAAACAGAGTAAACGAGCAGCCCACCGAGCTATGCGCATACCAGCTCGGTCAGTCCCTTTTGCGGTCAGCAGCATGGTTAAGGCTTGATGGTCAGTCCGTAAAGTAAATCTGCGGCCCCACAAGTATGTCCTCCACTTTTCAACCACCCACACGCACGCTAGATCCTCCTTTTCAACAATGGAGTATTTCTGTTCGGCTGGTGAGAGCGTCCTGGATGCGAAAGCAACAGTACATTCTTGTCCATCAGGGCATAATTGTGAGAACACAGCACCCAGTCCGTAAGCAGATGCATCAGTGGAAATGACTACTGGCAGCCCCGGGTCAAATAGCGCAAGGGCAGGACTGTGTACAAGTAGCTTTTTAACCTCTGCTAAGCTGTGTTGCACTTCACCGGACCAGCAAAATCCACTCTCAGCCTTCAGACATGCACGCAGAGAAGTTGGGAATTAATTTATTATACCATGAAAGGAGTCCCAGTGGTGAATGCAACTGAACAGCATCCTATGATGCAGGTGCATCGAGTATTGCGGAAAGATGTTCCTGATCCAACTGAATACCCTGTGCAGTCACAATGAGTCCCAGAAATTTTTTACTCTGCTTTCTGAATTAGCACTTAGACTCATTTAGCAGCAATCCATTATCCTTGAGACGTTGCAGCACATTCTTTAGCTCTTGATCATGCTACCGTAATATACGTCGCCAGACAATAATGTCATCTAGATAGTTTGCAACATTCTGGAGTCCTTTCAAAATAATGGCCATCATTTTCTGAAATGCAGAAGGAGCTGATGCCAAACTATATGGCACTCTTTTGAACCTGAAGAGCCCCTCGTGTGTAATGAATGCTGTGAGATCCCAGCTGTCTTCGTGAAGAGGTACTTGGTGGTATGCACATTCTAAGTCAATGGTTGAAAAGAATGTTGCTGCCTGCAGTAATATCATAATCTCTTCCATGTGTGGTAAGGGGTAGCTATCCACTATAACTGCCTTGTTGGGCCCTCGCAGATCCAAACACATGCGGATCCCCCCGTTTTCTTTTGGACCACAACAATTAGAGACACATTTTTTCAAATTGGCACCGGCATCCAAGAGCAGCGCTAATTCTGTGGAAACGGCATCTCTCACAGAGAAAGGTAAGCGACGTAATTTGCATCTGACAGGAGGCACAGAGTCAGAAATGTTAACCTTGTGTGTAAAATTTTTCACACAACCCAATGTGGCATGCTGTGACGGGGGAGTAGACAGGGCACAGACAGAAGCAAATTTACATTTACATTTAGTCGCTTTGCAGACGCTTTTATCCAAAGCGACTTACAATTGGGGAATACATAAAGCGATTAATCTTAAAGAGGCAAACAGACACGTTCCCTGTGGAACTCCAGTGACCAGTGAATGATGCATTTATATAGCACTTTATTGTGTATTGCTGTACACTCAAAGCGATTTACAGTCATGTGGGGGTGTTTCTCCTCAACCACAACAACCACCAGTTTGCAGCATCCACCTGGATGATGCGACGGCAGCCACAGGACAACGGCACCAGTGGCTTTGCAGACGCTTTTATCCAAAGCGACTTACAATTGGGGAATACATAAAGCGATTAATCTTAAAGAGGCAAACAGACACAGGAAGTGCTCGTAATACAAAGTTTCAGGCATTGTTTCAAACAAGTACAAGCTAGAAAGGGAAAGAATAAATAAAGAGAAAGACTGTTTTTTTTTTGTTTTTTTTAAGATGAAGTCAAATAGTGTTAAAAGAGATGAGTTTTCAGCTGTCGCTTGAAGATTGTCAGGGAATCAGCATTCCGGATTGGGGTGGGAACATCATTCCACCAGCCAGGAACAGTGAACGAAAATGTTCTGTAAAGTGATTTTGTGCCTCTCTGTGATGGTACCACGAGGCGTCGCTCACTAGCGGATCTCAGACTTCTGGAGCGAATGTAGATTCATCCCTACTCTTTACCAGAAGTGCCATGGGATTTTTAATGACCACAGAGAGTCAGAACCTCAGTTTAACATCTCATCCGAAGGACGGTGCTTTTTACAGTTTTGTGTCCCCATCACTATACTGGGGCATTAGCACCCACACAGACCACAGGGTGAGCACCCCCTGCTGGCCTCACTAACACCTCTTCCAGCAGCAACACAGTT
>NW_015539947.1:356877-357855 GCF_001515605.1 Sinocyclocheilus anshuiensis
TGTAAAGTGATTTTGTGCCTCTCTGTGATGGTACCACGAGGCGTCGCTCACTAGCGGATCTCAGACTTCTGGAGCGAATGTAGATTCATAATAGTGAGTGGAAGTAGGCGGGTGCTGAGCCTGTGGCTGTTCTATATGCAAGCATCAATGTCTTGACCTTGATGTGAGCCGCAAGCGGTAGCCAGTGCAAGGAGATAAAGAGAGGTGTAACTTGGGCTCTTTTGAGCTCGTTGAAGACCAGTCGTGCCACTGCATTCTGAATCATTTGTAGAGGTTTGATTGTACTTGATGGAAGTCCAGCCAGAAGAGCATTGCAGTAGTCCAGCCTAGAAATGACAAGAGCCATCCCTGTGATGCCCAGTGATGAGAGGGTGAACAGGAGGATCTGATGATTGACAGTGTCAAAATCAGCAGATAGATCTAGCAGAATAAGAACTGATGATTTAGAATCAGCTTTTGTAATCCGCAAGGCTTCAGTGACTGACAGTAGCGCAATCTCAGTTGAATGGCCACTCCTGAAACCTGACTGGTTAGCATTCAGTTTGTTGTTCTGTGAAAGAATCAATGATACCTGGTTGAAAACAACTCATTCAAGGGTTTTTGCTATAAATGGAAGGAGAGAAACAGGTCTGTAGCTATCTATAAGTGAAGTGTTTAAAGGTGACCTATTATGCCCGTTTTTACAAGATGTAAAATAAGTCTCTGATGTCCCCAGAGTGTGTATGTGAAGTTTTAGCTCAAAATACCCTATGCCAGATTATTTATGAATTACACAGACGGGGAGCACGGCGCTATAAAAATAACAACATAGCTGGTCTAATGGTACCATCGCATGCTAACTCGAACTTTATAAGTCCCGAATATAATTATGAGCTAGACAAATTCAAGCGGTCGATTTCACATCGCATTCATATGCAATTTTTAACTACCACATTCCTATTCACGATCATTCTGGTAGCACGTGAAGGCAGCATCAGT